>NC_082654.1:103234105-103534105 GCF_028023285.1 Balaenoptera ricei
CTAGGCCTAACTTAGGCCCTGACACTGCCTCTAACTAAGGCCCTGCTGCCGTCAATATCTGAACACCTGATATTATCCTGAGCTAATAGCCTGACCCATGTCTTACCAAGGGCCTGAAACTTTCCCAAAGTAAGTCCTGACACTGTCCCTAAGTGAGGCCTTGAGGCTATCCCTAACGGAGGCCCTGATAATAGCTTTAACGAAGACCCTAATGCTGATCCTACAGAGGCCTTTATGCTGCTCCTAAGTCATGCCCTGATACTGTCCCTTACTCAGGCCCTAAAGATAGGCCTCACTTAAGCCCTGTTGCTGTACCTCAGTTAGGCTCTGACGCTGTCCGTACATCAAGCCCTGGCGCTTGTCCTGATTAAGGCGCTCACGCTGCTGCTAACTAAGGCCCTGATGCTCTCAATAACTAAGGTCTTCTCGTTATCCCTTGGTCATTTCCTTTCACTATCTCTGGCCTGGGACCTGACTCTGTCCCGAGATAATCTCCTGCATCTTCTGCTAACTGAAACCCTAATGCTCTCCCTAACTAAGGCCCTGACTACTCCTAACGAAGGCCATGACACTGAATCTAACAAAGGCCCGGAATCTGTCCTTAATATAGGCCCTGCTGCCAGCAATAACTAAAATCCTGACACTCTCCTGAGCTAATATCCTGACTCATTTCTCACCAAGGTCCTGACACTGTCCCTAAGAAAGCCCTGTCGCTGTCTTTAAGCAAAGACCTGAGGCTGTCTGTAACTCAGACCCTGAAGCTTTCCCTAACTGAGGCCTTGACGCTGTGACTAACTTGGGCTCCGGTCATGTCTTTAACTAAGAGCCTAAAGCTGATCCAACAAAGGCACTGGTTCTGCTCCTAAGTCGTTTCCTGACAGTGTCCCCAGCTAAGGGCCTGACATTAGGCCTCACTCAGGCCCTGTCGCTCTCCCTAAGTCAGGCCCTGATGCTGTGCCTACCTGAAGCCCTAACACTGCTTCTGAATAAGTCCCTGAGAGTCTCAGTAACAAAGGTCTTCACACTCTCCTTAGGTCATTTCCTGACACGATTCCAAGCCTTTACCCTAACCCTGTCCCGAGCTAATGTCCTACCTCTTAAGCTAACAAAAGACCTTATGCTGTGCCTAATTCAGGCACTGAATTTAGTCCCAAGGCCGCTAGACTGTCCCTAACTCGGCTCGATGCCCTTATCGTCACAATGTTCCATGACCACTGTCATCACAATGCTCCACGCCCTTGTCATCACAATGCTCCATAACCCCTGTCATCACAATGCTCCATGACCTTTGTCATCGCAATGCTACATGCCATTGTCCTCGCAATGCTCCATGCCCTTATCATCACAATGCTCCATGACCCCTTTCATCACAATGCTCCATGACCCTTGTCTAAAATGCTACATGTCTGTGAAATCACAAAGCTCCATGCCCCCTGTCATCACAAGTCTCCATGACTCTTGTCATCACAATGCTCCATGACCCTTGTCATCACAATGCTCCATGATCCTTGTAATCAAAATGCTCCTTGACCCTTTCTTCACAATGTTACAGTACCCCTTTCTTCACAATGCTCCATGCCGCTGGTCACCACAATGCTCCATGACTTCTGTCATCACAATGCTCCATGTCCCTTGTCATTAAAATGCTCCATGGCCCCTGTCATCACAATGCTGCAGGATCCTTATAATCTCAATGCTCCATGGTCCTCGTCATCACAAATCTCCACGCATTTGTCATCACAATGCTCCATGACCCCTGTCATCCCAATGCTCCATAGCACTTTTCATCACAATGCCACCTAACCACTTTTATCACAATGTTCCATGACCACTTTAATCACAGTGCTCCATGACCACTTTCATCACAATGCCCCATGACACCTGAAATCAAAATGCTCCATGGCCCTTGTCGCCACAATGCTCCAGGACCCGTCATCACAATTCTCCATGGCCCTTGTCATCACAATGCTCCATGGCGCTTGTCATCACAATGATCCAGAGCCTTAGTGCTTGAGTTGGGAGTAGTGTCATTGCCTCAGTTAGGGACACTGTCATTGCCTGAATTGGGAGTAGTGTCAGAGCCTTAGTTAGGGACAGCACCAGGGCGAGCTGGGAGTAGTGCCAGTGCCTTAGTTAGGGACAGCACCAGTGCTTGCGTTGGGAGTAGTGTCAGGGCCATAGTTAGGGACAGTGTCAGTGGCTGAGATGGGAATAGTGTCAGGGCCTTAGTTACGGACATTGTCAGTGCCTAAGTTGGGATTTTTGTCAGGGTCTTTATTATGGACAGTGTCAGGGCCTGAGTTAAGAGTAGTGTCGAGGCCTTAATTTGGAAGAGTGTCAGTGTCTCAGTTTGGAGTAGTGTCAGACCCTTAGTTAGGAACAGCGTCAGTGCCTGAGTTGGGAGTAGTGACATGGCCTAAGTTATGGACAGTGTCAGGGTCTGAGGTAGAAATAGTCTCAGGACCTTAGTTAGGGACAGTGTCAGTGACTGTGTTAGGAATAGTGTCAGGGCCTAAGATAGGAGTAGTCTGAGACCAGTAGTTAGGAACAGTGTCAGGGCCTGAGTTGTGAGTAGTTTCAGGGACTTAGTTAGAGAAAGTGTCAGTGCCGGGTTTGGGAGTTATGTCAGGGCCTTAGTTAGGGACAGTGTCTGTGCCTGAGTTGGGAGTAGTGTCAGGGCCTAGTTAGGGACAGGGTCAGTGCCTGAGCTGTGAGTAGTTTCAGGGCCTTAGTTAGAGAAAGTGTCAGTGCCGGAGTTGGGAGTTATGTCAGGGCCTTAGATAGGGACAGTGTCAGTGCCTGAGTTGGGAGTAGTGTCAGGGCCTAGTTAGGGACAGGGTCAGTGCCTGAGTTGGGAGTAGTTTCAGGGCCTTAGTTAGAGAAAGTGTCAGTGCCGGAGTTGGGAGTTATGTCAGGGCCTTAGTTAGGGACAGTGTCAGGGCCTGAATTGGGAGTAGTGTCAGGGCCTAGTTAGGGACAGTGTCAGTGCCTGAGTTGGAAGTAGTGTCAGGGCATTAGGGACAGTGTCAGTGGCTGCAATGGGAGTAGTGTCAGGGTCTTAGTTAGGGAGAGTGTCAGTGCCTGATTTGGGAATAGTCTCAGGGTCTTTTTTGGGGACAGCATCAGGGCATGAGTTAAAAGTAGTGTCAAGGCCTTAGTTAGGGAGAGTGTCAGTGCCTGTGCTGGGAGTAGTATCAGGCCCTTCGTTAGGGACAGTGTCAGGGTCTGAGGTAGAAGTAGTCTCAGGGCCTTAGTTAGGTAGCGTGTCAATGCCTAAGTAAGTAGTAGTGTGAGGGCCTTAGTTAGGGACAGTGTCAATGCCTGTGTTGGGAGTAGTGTCAGAGACTTAGTAAGGGACAGCGTCAGTGCCTGCGTTGGGAGTAGTGTCAGGGCCTTACTTAGGGACAGCGTCAGTGCCTGAGTTAGGAGTAGTGTGATGGCCGTAGTTAGGGACACTCTCAGTGCCAGAGTTGTGGGTAGTGGCAGGCCTTTGTTAAGGATTGTGCCAGGGCCTGAGTTAAGAGTAGTGTCAAGTCCTTAGTTAGGGAAAGTGTTAGTGCCTGAGTTGAGAGTAATGTCAAGGCCTTAGTTAGGGACAATGTCAGTGCCTAGTTTGGGAGTAGTGTCAGGGCCTTAGTTAGGGACAGTGTCAGTGCCTGAGTTGGGAGTACTGTCAGGGAGTATTTAGGGACAGTCTCAATGCCTATTTTGGGAGTAGTGTCACGGCCTTAGTTAGTGACATTGTCAGTGCCTGAGTAAGGAGTAATGTCCGGGCCTTAGTTAGGGACAGTGTCAGTTGCTTAGTTAGGAGTAGCATCACGGCCTAAGTTAGGGCCAGTGTCAGTGCCTGAGTCAGGAGTAGAGTCAGGGCCTAAGTTAGGGACAATGTCATTGCTTGAGATAGGAGTAGTGTCAGGGCCTTAGTTAGGGACATTGTCAGGGCATGATTTAGGAGATGTGTTAGGGCGTGAGCTATGAATAGTGTCAGGGCCTTAGTTAGTGACAGTGTCAGTGCTGAGTTTGGAGTAGTATCAGGGACTTAGTTAGAGACAGTGTCAGGGCCTGAGTTAGGTGTATGTCAGGGCCTTAGTTAGGGACAGTGTCAGAGCCTGATTTAGGAGTAGTGTCAGAGGCTTTGTTAGGGACAGTGTCAGGGCCTGAGTTAAGAGTAGTGTCACAGCTTTAGTTAGGACCAGTGTCAGGGCCTTAGTTAACTCCAACATCAGCGCCTGTGATAGGAATCAGATCAGGACCTGTGTTCCAGGTAATGTCAGGGCCTTACTTAAGAACAGTGTCAGGGCCTGAGTCCTGACTTACTCCTTACTCTCCTCACTAAGGACTTTGGACACTACTGCTAATTCAGGCCCTGATAATGTCCCTAACTAAGGCCCTGACACTTTCCCTGGCTAAGGCCCTGAACTTCTCCTAAGTCAGGCCCGCCTACTGTCCCTAACAATGGCCCTGACACTACACCTAACTGAGGCCCTGACATGATACTTAACAAAGGCTTTGTTGCTAGTCCAAACTAAAGCCCTAAAACTGGTCCTAAATAAGGCCTTGACACTAATCCTAACTCAGGCCCTAAAACTGTCCCTAACTAGGTCTCAGACAGTACACCTAAATCAGACCCTGACACTGTCCCTAAGCAAGGCCCTGACACTACTCCTAACTCAGTCCCTTACACTGTACCTAACAAAGTCTCTGATGCTAGGCCTAACTTAGGCCCTGACACTGCCTCTAACTAAGGCCCTGCTGCCGTCAATATCTGAACACCTGATATTATCCTGAGCTAATAGCCTGACCCATGTCTTACCAAGGGCCTGAAACTTTCCCAAAGTAAGTCCTGACACTGTCCCTAAGTGAGGCCTTGAGGCTATCCCTAACGGAGGCCCTGATAATAGCTTTAACGAAGACCCTAATGCTGATCCTACAGAGGCCTTTATGCTGCTCCTAAGTCATGCCCTGATACTGTCCCTTACTCAGGCCCTAAAGATAGGCCTCACTTAAGCCCTGTTGCTGTACCTCAGTTAGGCTCTGACGCTGTCCGTACATCAAGCCCTGGCGCTTGTCCTGATTAAGGCGCTCACGCTGCTGCTAACTAAGGCCCTGATGCTCTCAATAACTAAGGTCTTCTCGTTATCCCTTGGTCATTTCCTTTCACTATCTCTGGCCTGGGACCTGACTCTGTCCCGAGATAATCTCCTGCATCTTCTGCTAACTGAAACCCTAATGCTCTCCCTAACTAAGGCCCTGACTACTCCTAACGAAGGCCATGACACTGAATCTAACAAAGGCCCGGAATCTGTCCTTAATATAGGCCCTGCTGCCAGCAATAACTAAAATCCTGACACTCTCCTGAGCTAATATCCTGACTCATTTCTCACCAAGGTCCTGACACTGTCCCTAAGAAAGCCCTGTCGCTGTCTTTAAGCGAAGACCTGAGGCTGTCTGTAACTCAGACCCTGAAGCTTTCCCTAACTGAGGCCTTGACGCTGTGACTAACTTGGGCTCCGGTCATGTCTTTAACTAAGAGCCTAAAGCTGATCCAACAAAGGCACTGGTTCTGCTCCTAAGTCGTTTCCTGACAGTGTCCCCAGCTAAGGGCCTGACATTAGGCCTCACTCAGGCCCTGTCGCTCTCCCTAAGTCAGGCCCTGATGCTGTGCCTACCTGAAGCCCTAACACTGCTTCTGAATAAGTCCCTGAGAGTCTCAGTAACAAAGGTCTTCACACTCTCCTTAGGTCATTTCCTGACACGATTCCAAGCCTTTACCCTAACCCTGTCCCGAGCTAATGTCCTACCTCTTAAGCTAACAAAAGACCTTATGCTGTGCCTAATTCAGGCACTGAATTTAGTCCCAAGGCCGCTAGACTGTCCCTAACTCGGCTCGATGCCCTTATCGTCACAATGTTCCATGACCACTGTCATCACAATGCTCCACGCCCTTGTCATCACAATGCTCCATAACCCCTGTCATCACAATGCTCCATGACCTTTGTCATCGCAATGCTACATGCCATTGTCCTCGCAATGCTCCATGCCCTTATCATCACAATGCTCCATGACCCCTTTCATCACAATGCTCCATGACCCTTGTCTAAAATGCTACATGTCTGTGAAATCACAAAGCTCCATGCCCCCTGTCATCACAAGTCTCCATGACTCTTGTCATCACAATGCTCCATGACCCTTGTCATCACAATGCTCCATGATCCTTGTAATCAAAATGCTCCTTGACCCTTTCTTCACAATGTTACAGTACCCCTTTCTTCACAATGCTCCATGCCGCTGGTCACCACAATGCTCCATGACTTCTGTCATCACAATGCTCCATGTCCCTTGTCATTAAAATGCTCCATGGCCCCTGTCATCACAATGCTGCAGGATCCTTATAATCTCAATGCTCCATGGTCCTCGTCATCACAAATCTCCACGCATTTGTCATCACAATGCTCCATGACCCCTGTCATCCCAATGCTCCATAGCACTTTTCATCACAATGCCACCTAACCACTTTTATCACAATGTTCCATGACCACTTTAATCACAGTGCTCCATGACCACTTTCATCACAATGCCCCATGACACCTGAAATCAAAATGCTCCATGGCCCTTGTCGCCACAATGCTCCAGGACCCGTCATCACAATTCTCCATGGCCCTTGTCATCACAATGCTCCATGGCGCTTGTCATCACAATGATCCAGAGCCTTAGTGCTTGAGTTGGGAGTAGTGTCATTGCCTCAGTTAGGGACACTGTCATTGCCTGAATTGGGAGTAGTGTCAGAGCCTTAGTTAGGGACAGCACCAGGGCGAGCTGGGAGTAGTGCCAGTGCCTTAGTTAGGGACAGCACCAGTGCTTGCGTTGGGAGTAGTGTCAGGGCCATAGTTAGGGACAGTGTCAGTGGCTGAGATGGGAATAGTGTCAGGGCCTTAGTTACGGACATTGTCAGTGCCTAAGTTGGGATTTTTGTCAGGGTCTTTATTATGGACAGTGTCAGGGCCTGAGTTAAGAGTAGTGTCGAGGCCTTAATTTGGAAGAGTGTCAGTGTCTCAGTTTGGAGTAGTGTCAGACCCTTAGTTAGGAACAGCGTCAGTGCCTGAGTTGGGAGTAGTGACATGGCCTAAGTTATGGACAGTGTCAGGGTCTGAGGTAGAAATAGTCTCAGGACCTTAGTTAGGGACAGTGTCAGTGACTGTGTTAGGAATAGTGTCAGGGCCTAAGATAGGAGTAGTCTGAGACCAGTAGTTAGGAACAGTGTCAGGGCCTGAGTTGTGAGTAGTTTCAGGGACTTAGTTAGAGAAAGTGTCAGTGCCGGGTTTGGGAGTTATGTCAGGGCCTTAGTTAGGGACAGTGTCTGTGCCTGAGTTGGGAGTAGTGTCAGGGCCTAGTTAGGGACAGGGTCAGTGCCTGAGCTGTGAGTAGTTTCAGGGCCTTAGTTAGAGAAAGTGTCAGTGCCGGAGTTGGGAGTTATGTCAGGGCCTTAGATAGGGACAGTGTCAGTGCCTGAGTTGGGAGTAGTGTCAGGGCCTAGTTAGGGACAGGGTCAGTGCCTGAGTTGGGAGTAGTTTCAGGGCCTTAGTTAGAGAAAGTGTCAGTGCCGGAGTTGGGAGTTATGTCAGGGCCTTAGTTAGGGACAGTGTCAGGGCCTGAATTGGGAGTAGTGTCAGGGCCTAGTTAGGGACAGTGTCAGTGCCTGAGTTGGAAGTAGTGTCAGGGCATTAGGGACAGTGTCAGTGGCTGCAATGGGAGTAGTGTCAGGGTCTTAGTTAGGGAGAGTGTCAGTGCCTGATTTGGGAATAGTCTCAGGGTCTTTTTTGGGGACAGCATCAGGGCATGAGTTAAAAGTAGTGTCAAGGCCTTAGTTAGGGAGAGTGTCAGTGCCTGTGCTGGGAGTAGTATCAGGCCCTTCGTTAGGGACAGTGTCAGGGTCTGAGGTAGAAGTAGTCTCAGGGCCTTAGTTAGGTAGCGTGTCAATGCCTAAGTAAGTAGTAGTGTGAGGGCCTTAGTTAGGGACAGTGTCAATGCCTGTGTTGGGAGTAGTGTCAGAGACTTAGTAAGGGACAGCGTCAGTGCCTGCGTTGGGAGGAGTGTCAGGGCCTTACTTAGGGACAGCGTCAGTGCCTGAGTTAGGAGTAGTGTGATGGCCGTAGTTAGGGACACTCTCAGTGCCAGAGTTGTGGGTAGTGGCAGGCCTTTGTTAAGGATTGTGCCAGGGCCTGAGTTAAGAGTAGTGTCAAGTCCTTAGTTAGGGAAAGTGTTAGTGCCTGAGTTGAGAGTAATGTCAAGGCCTTAGTTAGGGACAATGTCAGTGCCTAGTTTGGGAGTAGTGTCAGGGCCTTAGTTAGGGACAGTGTCAGTGCCTGAGTTGGGAGTACTGTCAGGGAGTATTTAGGGACAGTCTCAATGCCTATTTTGGGAGTAGTGTCACGGCCTTAGTTAGTGACATTGTCAGTGCCTGAGTAAGGAGTAATGTCCGGGCCTTAGTTAGGGACAGTGTCAGTTGCTTAGTTAGGAGTAGCATCACGGCCTAAGTTAGGGCCAGTGTCAGTGCCTGAGTCAGGAGTAGAGTCAGGGCCTAAGTTAGGGACAATGTCATTGCTTGAGATAGGAGTAGTGTCAGGGCCTTAGTTAGGGACATTGTCAGGGCATGATTTAGGAGATGTGTTAGGGCGTGAGCTATGAATAGTGTCAGGGCCTTAGTTAGTGACAGTGTCAGTGCTGAGTTTGGAGTAGTATCAGGGACTTAGTTAGAGACAGTGTCAGGGCCTGAGTTAGGTGTATGTCAGGGCCTTAGTTAGGGACAGTGTCAGAGCCTGATTTAGGAGTAGTGTCAGAGGCTTTGTTAGGGACAGTGTCAGGGCCTGAGTTAAGAGTAGTGTCACAGCTTTAGTTAGGACCAGTGTCAGGGCCTTAGTTAACTCCAACATCAGCGCCTGTGATAGGAATCAGATCAGGACCTGTGTTCCAGGTAATGTCAGGGCCTTACTTAAGAACAGTGTCAGGGCCTGAGTCCTGACTTACTCCTTACTCTCCTCACTAAGGACTTTGGACACTACTGCTAATTCAGGCCCTGATAATGTCCCTAACTAAGGCCCTGACACTTTCCCTGGCTAAGGCCCTGAACTTCTCCTAAGTCAGGCCCGCCTACTGTCCCTAACAATGGCCCTGACACTACACCTAACTGAGGCCCTGACATGATACTTAACAAAGGCTTTGTTGCTAGTCCAAACTAAAGCCCTAAAACTGGTCCTAAATAAGGCCTTGACACTAATCCTAACTCAGGCCCTAAAACTGTCCCTAACTAGGTCTCAGACAGTACACCTAAATCAGACCCTGACACTGTCCCTAAGCAAGGCCCTGACACTACTCCTAACTCAGTCCCTTACACTGTACCTAACAAAGTCTCTGATGCTAGGCCTAACTTAGGCCCTGACACTGCCTCTAACTAAGGCCCTGCTGCCGTCAATATCTGAACACCTGATATTATCCTGAGCTAATAGCCTGACCCATGTCTTACCAAGGGCCTGAAACTTTCCCAAAGTAAGTCCTGACACTGTCCCTAAGTGAGGCCTTGAGGCTATCCCTAACGGAGGCCCTGATAATAGCTTTAACGAAGACCCTAATGCTGATCCTACAGAGGCCTTTATGCTGCTCCTAAGTCATGCCCTGATACTGTCCCTTACTCAGGCCCTAAAGATAGGCCTCACTTAAGCCCTGTTGCTGTACCTCAGTTAGGCTCTGACGCTGTCCGTACATCAAGCCCTGGCGCTTGTCCTGATTAAGGCGCTCACGCTGCTGCTAACTAAGGCCCTGATGCTCTCAATAACTAAGGTCTTCTCGTTATCCCTTGGTCATTTCCTTTCACTATCTCTGGCCTGGGACCTGACTCTGTCCCGAGATAATCTCCTGCATCTTCTGCTAACTGAAACCCTAATGCTCTCCCTAACTAAGGCCCTGACTACTCCTAACGAAGGCCATGACACTGAATCTAACAAAGGCCCGGAATCTGTCCTTAATATAGGCCCTGCTGCCAGCAATAACTAAAATCCTGACACTCTCCTGAGCTAATATCCTGACTCATTTCTCACCAAGGTCCTGACACTGTCCCTAAGAAAGCCCTGTCGCTGTCTTTAAGCGAAGACCTGAGGCTGTCTGTAACTCAGACCCTGAAGCTTTCCCTAACTGAGGCCTTGACGCTGTGACTAACTTGGGCTCCGGTCATGTCTTTAACTAAGAGCCTAAAGCTGATCCAACAAAGGCACTGGTTCTGCTCCTAAGTCGTTTCCTGACAGTGTCCCCAGCTAAGGGCCTGACATTAGGCCTCACTCAGGCCCTGTCGCTCTCCCTAAGTCAGGCCCTGATGCTGTGCCTACCTGAAGCCCTAACACTGCTTCTGAATAAGTCCCTGAGAGTCTCAGTAACAAAGGTCTTCACACTCTCCTTAGGTCATTTCCTGACACGATTCCAAGCCTTTACCCTAACCCTGTCCCGAGCTAATGTCCTACCTCTTAAGCTAACAAAAGACCTTATGCTGTGCCTAATTCAGGCACTGAATTTAGTCCCAAGGCCGCTAGACTGTCCCTAACTCGGCTCGATGCCCTTATCGTCACAATGTTCCATGACCACTGTCATCACAATGCTCCACGCCCTTGTCATCACAATGCTCCATAACCCCTGTCATCACAATGCTCCATGACCTTTGTCATCGCAATGCTACATGCCATTGTCCTCGCAATGCTCCATGCCCTTATCATCACAATGCTCCATGACCCCTTTCATCACAATGCTCCATGACCCTTGTCTAAAATGCTACATGTCTGTGAAATCACAAAGCTCCATGCCCCCTGTCATCACAAGTCTCCATGACTCTTGTCATCACAATGCTCCATGACCCTTGTCATCACAATGCTCCATGATCCTTGTAATCAAAATGCTCCTTGACCCTTTCTTCACAATGTTACAGTACCCCTTTCTTCACAATGCTCCATGCCGCTGGTCACCACAATGCTCCATGACTTCTGTCATCACAATGCTCCATGTCCCTTGTCATTAAAATGCTCCATGGCCCCTGTCATCACAATGCTGCAGGATCCTTATAATCTCAATGCTCCATGGTCCTCGTCATCACAAATCTCCACGCATTTGTCATCACAATGCTCCATGACCCCTGTCATCCCAATGCTCCATAGCACTTTTCATCACAATGCCACCTAACCACTTTTATCACAATGTTCCATGACCACTTTAATCACAGTGCTCCATGACCACTTTCATCACAATGCCCCATGACACCTGAAATCAAAATGCTCCATGGCCCTTGTCGCCACAATGCTCCAGGACCCGTCATCACAATTCTCCATGGCCCTTGTCATCACAATGCTCCATGGCGCTTGTCATCACAATGATCCAGAGCCTTAGTGCTTGAGTTGGGAGTAGTGTCATTGCCTCAGTTAGGGACACTGTCATTGCCTGAATTGGGAGTAGTGTCAGAGCCTTAGTTAGGGACAGCACCAGGGCGAGCTGGGAGTAGTGCCAGTGCCTTAGTTAGGGACAGCACCAGTGCTTGCGTTGGGAGTAGTGTCAGGGCCATAGTTAGGGACAGTGTCAGTGGCTGAGATGGGAATAGTGTCAGGGCCTTAGTTACGGACATTGTCAGTGCCTAAGTTGGGATTTTTGTCAGGGTCTTTATTATGGACAGTGTCAGGGCCTGAGTTAAGAGTAGTGTCGAGGCCTTAATTTGGAAGAGTGTCAGTGTCTCAGTTTGGAGTAGTGTCAGACCCTTAGTTAGGAACAGCGTCAGTGCCTGAGTTGGGAGTAGTGACATGGCCTAAGTTATGGACAGTGTCAGGGTCTGAGGTAGAAATAGTCTCAGGACCTTAGTTAGGGACAGTGTCAGTGACTGTGTTAGGAATAGTGTCAGGGCCTAAGATAGGAGTAGTCTGAGACCAGTAGTTAGGAACAGTGTCAGGGCCTGAGTTGTGAGTAGTTTCAGGGACTTAGTTAGAGAAAGTGTCAGTGCCGGGTTTGGGAGTTATGTCAGGGCCTTAGTTAGGGACAGTGTCTGTGCCTGAGTTGGGAGTAGTGTCAGGGCCTAGTTAGGGACAGGGTCAGTGCCTGAGCTGTGAGTAGTTTCAGGGCCTTAGTTAGAGAAAGTGTCAGTGCCGGAGTTGGGAGTTATGTCAGGGCCTTAGATAGGGACAGTGTCAGTGCCTGAGTTGGGAGTAGTGTCAGGGCCTAGTTAGGGACAGGGTCAGTGCCTGAGTTGGGAGTAGTTTCAGGGCCTTAGTTAGAGAAAGTGTCAGTGCCGGAGTTGGGAGTTATGTCAGGGCCTTAGTTAGGGACAGTGTCAGGGCCTGAATTGGGAGTAGTGTCAGGGCCTAGTTAGGGACAGTGTCAGTGCCTGAGTTGGAAGTAGTGTCAGGGCATTAGGGACAGTGTCAGTGGCTGCAATGGGAGTAGTGTCAGGGTCTTAGTTAGGGAGAGTGTCAGTGCCTGATTTGGGAATAGTCTCAGGGTCTTTTTTGGGGACAGCATCAGGGCATGAGTTAAAAGTAGTGTCAAGGCCTTAGTTAGGGAGAGTGTCAGTGCCTGTGCTGGGAGTAGTATCAGGCCCTTCGTTAGGGACAGTGTCAGGGTCTGAGGTAGAAGTAGTCTCAGGGCCTTAGTTAGGTAGCGTGTCAA
Organism: Balaenoptera ricei; assembly: GCF_028023285.1. Classification (NCBI taxonomy): domain Eukaryota; kingdom Metazoa; phylum Chordata; class Mammalia; order Artiodactyla; family Balaenopteridae; genus Balaenoptera; species Balaenoptera ricei. The sequence continues at coordinate 103,246,790 of NC_082654.1, forward strand.
TGCCTAAGTAAGTAGTAGTGTGAGGGCCTTAGTTAGGGACAGTGTCAATGCCTGTGTTGGGAGTAGTGTCAGAGACTTAGTAAGGGACAGCGTCAGTGCCTGCGTTGGGAGGAGTGTCAGGGCCTTACTTAGGGACAGCGTCAGTGCCTGAGTTAGGAGTAGTGTGATGGCCGTAGTTAGGGACACTCTCAGTGCCAGAGTTGTGGGTAGTGGCAGGCCTTTGTTAAGGATTGTGCCAGGGCCTGAGTTAAGAGTAGTGTCAAGTCCTTAGTTAGGGAAAGTGTTAGTGCCTGAGTTGAGAGTAATGTCAAGGCCTTAGTTAGGGACAATGTCAGTGCCTAGTTTGGGAGTAGTGTCAGGGCCTTAGTTAGGGACAGTGTCAGTGCCTGAGTTGGGAGTACTGTCAGGGAGTATTTAGGGACAGTCTCAATGCCTATTTTGGGAGTAGTGTCACGGCCTTAGTTAGTGACATTGTCAGTGCCTGAGTAAGGAGTAATGTCCGGGCCTTAGTTAGGGACAGTGTCAGTTGCTTAGTTAGGAGTAGCATCACGGCCTAAGTTAGGGCCAGTGTCAGTGCCTGAGTCAGGAGTAGAGTCAGGGCCTAAGTTAGGGACAATGTCATTGCTTGAGATAGGAGTAGTGTCAGGGCCTTAGTTAGGGACATTGTCAGGGCATGATTTAGGAGATGTGTTAGGGCGTGAGCTATGAATAGTGTTAGGGCCTTAGTTAGTGACAGTGTCAGTGCTGAGTTTGGAGTAGTATCAGGGACTTAGTTAGAGACAGTGTCAGGGCCTGAGTTAGGTGTATGTCAGGGCCTTAGTTAGGGACAGTGTCAGAGCCTGATTTAGGAGTAGTGTCAGAGGCTTTGTTAGGGACAGTGTCAGGGCCTGAGTTAAGAGTAGTGTCACAGCTTTAGTTAGGACCAGTGTCAGGGCCTTAGTTAACTCCAACATCAGCGCCTGTGATAGGAATCAGATCAGGACCTGTGTTCCAGGTAATGTCAGGGCCTTACTTAAGAACAGTGTCAGGGCCTGAGTCCTGACTTACTCCTTACTCTCCTCACTAAGGACTTTGGACACTACTGCTAATTCAGGCCCTGATAATGTCCCTAACTAAGGCCCTGACACTTTCCCTGGCTAAGGCCCTGAACTTCTCCTAAGTCAGGCCCGCCTACTGTCCCTAACAATGGCCCTGACACTACACCTAACTGAGGCCCTGACATGATACTTAACAAAGGCTTTGTTGCTAGTCCAAACTAAAGCCCTAAAACTGGTCCTAAATAAGGCCTTGACACTAATCCTAACTCAGGCCCTAAAACTGTCCCTAACTAGGTCTCAGACAGTACACCTAAATCAGACCCTGACACTGTCCCTAAGCAAGGCCCTGACACTACTCCTAACTCAGTCCCTTACACTGTACCTAACAAAGTCTCTGATGCTAGGCCTAACTTAGGCCCTGACACTGCCTCTAACTAAGGCCCTGCTGCCGTCAATATCTGAACACCTGATATTATCCTGAGCTAATAGCCTGACCCATGTCTTACCAAGGGCCTGAAACTTTCCCAAAGTAAGTCCTGACACTGTCCCTAAGTGAGGCCTTGAGGCTATCCCTAACGGAGGCCCTGATAATAGCTTTAACGAAGACCCTAATGCTGATCCTACAGAGGCCTTTATGCTGCTCCTAAGTCATGCCCTGATACTGTCCCTTACTCAGGCCCTAAAGATAGGCCTCACTTAAGCCCTGTTGCTGTACCTCAGTTAGGCTCTGACGCTGTCCGTACATCAAGCCCTGGCGCTTGTCCTGATTAAGGCGCTCACGCTGCTGCTAACTAAGGCCCTGATGCTCTCAATAACTAAGGTCTTCTCGTTATCCCTTGGTCATTTCCTTTCACTATCTCTGGCCTGGGACCTGACTCTGTCCCGAGATAATCTCCTGCATCTTCTGCTAACTGAAACCCTAATGCTCTCCCTAACTAAGGCCCTGACTACTCCTAACGAAGGCCATGACACTGAATCTAACAAAGGCCCGGAATCTGTCCTTAATATAGGCCCTGCTGCCAGCAATAACTAAAATCCTGACACTCTCCTGAGCTAATATCCTGACTCATTTCTCACCAAGGTCCTGACACTGTCCCTAAGAAAGCCCTGTCGCTGTCTTTAAGCGAAGACCTGAGGCTGTCTGTAACTCAGACCCTGAAGCTTTCCCTAACTGAGGCCTTGACGCTGTGACTAACTTGGGCTCCGGTCATGTCTTTAACTAAGAGCCTAAAGCTGATCCAACAAAGGCACTGGTTCTGCTCCTAAGTCGTTTCCTGACAGTGTCCCCAGCTAAGGGCCTGACATTAGGCCTCACTCAGGCCCTGTCGCTCTCCCTAAGTCAGGCCCTGATGCTGTGCCTACCTGAAGCCCTAACACTGCTTCTGAATAAGTCCCTGAGAGTCTCAGTAACAAAGGTCTTCACACTCTCCTTAGGTCATTTCCTGACACGATTCCAAGCCTTTACCCTAACCCTGTCCCGAGCTAATGTCCTACCTCTTAAGCTAACAAAAGACCTTATGCTGTGCCTAATTCAGGCACTGAATTTAGTCCCAAGGCCGCTAGACTGTCCCTAACTCGGCTCGATGCCCTTATCGTCACAATGTTCCATGACCACTGTCATCACAATGCTCCACGCCCTTGTCATCACAATGCTCCATAACCCCTGTCATCACAATGCTCCATGACCTTTGTCATCGCAATGCTACATGCCATTGTCCTCGCAATGCTCCATGCCCTTATCATCACAATGCTCCATGACCCCTTTCATCACAATGCTCCATGACCCTTGTCTAAAATGCTACATGTCTGTGAAATCACAAAGCTCCATGCCCCCTGTCATCACAAGTCTCCATGACTCTTGTCATCACAATGCTCCATGACCCTTGTCATCACAATGCTCCATGATCCTTGTAATCAAAATGCTCCTTGACCCTTTCTTCACAATGTTACAGTACCCCTTTCTTCACAATGCTCCATGCCGCTGGTCACCACAATGCTCCATGACTTCTGTCATCACAATGCTCCATGTCCCTTGTCATTAAAATGCTCCATGGCCCCTGTCATCACAATGCTGCAGGATCCTTATAATCTCAATGCTCCATGGTCCTCGTCATCACAAATCTCCACGCATTTGTCATCACAATGCTCCATGACCCCTGTCATCCCAATGCTCCATAGCACTTTTCATCACAATGCCACCTAACCACTTTTATCACAATGTTCCATGACCACTTTAATCACAGTGCTCCATGACCACTTTCATCACAATGCCCCATGACACCTGAAATCAAAATGCTCCATGGCCCTTGTCGCCACAATGCTCCAGGACCCGTCATCACAATTCTCCATGGCCCTTGTCATCACAATGCTCCATGGCGCTTGTCATCACAATGATCCAGAGCCTTAGTGCTTGAGTTGGGAGTAGTGTCATTGCCTCAGTTAGGGACACTGTCATTGCCTGAATTGGGAGTAGTGTCAGAGCCTTAGTTAGGGACAGCACCAGGGCGAGCTGGGAGTAGTGCCAGTGCCTTAGTTAGGGACAGCACCAGTGCTTGCGTTGGGAGTAGTGTCAGGGCCATAGTTAGGGACAGTGTCAGTGGCTGAGATGGGAATAGTGTCAGGGCCTTAGTTACGGACATTGTCAGTGCCTAAGTTGGGATTTTTGTCAGGGTCTTTATTATGGACAGTGTCAGGGCCTGAGTTAAGAGTAGTGTCGAGGCCTTAATTTGGAAGAGTGTCAGTGTCTCAGTTTGGAGTAGTGTCAGACCCTTAGTTAGGAACAGCGTCAGTGCCTGAGTTGGGAGTAGTGACATGGCCTAAGTTATGGACAGTGTCAGGGTCTGAGGTAGAAATAGTCTCAGGACCTTAGTTAGGGACAGTGTCAGTGACTGTGTTAGGAATAGTGTCAGGGCCTAAGATAGGAGTAGTCTGAGACCAGTAGTTAGGAACAGTGTCAGGGCCTGAGTTGTGAGTAGTTTCAGGGACTTAGTTAGAGAAAGTGTCAGTGCCGGGTTTGGGAGTTATGTCAGGGCCTTAGTTAGGGACAGTGTCTGTGCCTGAGTTGGGAGTAGTGTCAGGGCCTAGTTAGGGACAGGGTCAGTGCCTGAGCTGTGAGTAGTTTCAGGGCCTTAGTTAGAGAAAGTGTCAGTGCCGGAGTTGGGAGTTATGTCAGGGCCTTAGATAGGGACAGTGTCAGTGCCTGAGTTGGGAGTAGTGTCAGGGCCTAGTTAGGGACAGGGTCAGTGCCTGAGTTGGGAGTAGTTTCAGGGCCTTAGTTAGAGAAAGTGTCAGTGCCGGAGTTGGGAGTTATGTCAGGGCCTTAGTTAGGGACAGTGTCAGGGCCTGAATTGGGAGTAGTGTCAGGGCCTAGTTAGGGACAGTGTCAGTGCCTGAGTTGGAAGTAGTGTCAGGGCATTAGGGACAGTGTCAGTGGCTGCAATGGGAGTAGTGTCAGGGTCTTAGTTAGGGAGAGTGTCAGTGCCTGATTTGGGAATAGTCTCAGGGTCTTTTTTGGGGACAGCATCAGGGCATGAGTTAAAAGTAGTGTCAAGGCCTTAGTTAGGGAGAGTGTCAGTGCCTGTGCTGGGAGTAGTATCAGGCCCTTCGTTAGGGACAGTGTCAGGGTCTGAGGTAGAAGTAGTCTCAGGGCCTTAGTTAGGTAGCGTGTCAATGCCTAAGTAAGTAGTAGTGTGAGGGCCTTAGTTAGGGACAGTGTCAATGCCTGTGTTGGGAGTAGTGTCAGAGACTTAGTAAGGGACAGCGTCAGTGCCTGCGTTGGGAGTAGTGTCAGGGCCTTACTTAGGGACAGCGTCAGTGCCTGAGTTAGGAGTAGTGTGATGGCCGTAGTTAGGGACACTCTCAGTGCCAGAGTTGTGGGTAGTGGCAGGCCTTTGTTAAGGATTGTGCCAGGGCCTGAGTTAAGAGTAGTGTCAAGTCCTTAGTTAGGGAAAGTGTTAGTGCCTGAGTTGAGAGTAATGTCAAGGCCTTAGTTAGGGACAATGTCAGTGCCTAGTTTGGGAGTAGTGTCAGGGCCTTAGTTAGGGACAGTGTCAGTGCCTGAGTTGGGAGTACTGTCAGGGAGTATTTAGGGACAGTCTCAATGCCTATTTTGGGAGTAGTGTCACGGCCTTAGTTAGTGACATTGTCAGTGCCTGAGTAAGGAGTAATGTCCGGGCCTTAGTTAGGGACAGTGTCAGTTGCTTAGTTAGGAGTAGCATCACGGCCTAAGTTAGGGCCAGTGTCAGTGCCTGAGTCAGGAGTAGAGTCAGGGCCTAAGTTAGGGACAATGTCATTGCTTGAGATAGGAGTAGTGTCAGGGCCTTAGTTAGGGACATTGTCAGGGCATGATTTAGGAGATGTGTTAGGGCGTGAGCTATGAATAGTGTCAGGGCCTTAGTTAGTGACAGTGTCAGTGCTGAGTTTGGAGTAGTATCAGGGACTTAGTTAGAGACAGTGTCAGGGCCTGAGTTAGGTGTATGTCAGGGCCTTAGTTAGGGACAGTGTCAGAGCCTGATTTAGGAGTAGTGTCAGAGGCTTTGTTAGGGACAGTGTCAGGGCCTGAGTTAAGAGTAGTGTCACAGCTTTAGTTAGGACCAGTGTCAGGGCCTTAGTTAACTCCAACATCAGCGCCTGTGATAGGAATCAGATCAGGACCTGTGTTCCAGGTAATGTCAGGGCCTTACTTAAGAACAGTGTCAGGGCCTGAGTCCTGACTTACTCCTTACTCTCCTCACTAAGGACTTTGGACACTACTGCTAATTCAGGCCCTGATAATGTCCCTAACTAAGGCCCTGACACTTTCCCTGGCTAAGGCCCTGAACTTCTCCTAAGTCAGGCCCGCCTACTGTCCCTAACAATGGCCCTGACACTACACCTAACTGAGGCCCTGACATGATACTTAACAAAGGCTTTGTTGCTAGTCCAAACTAAAGCCCTAAAACTGGTCCTAAATAAGGCCTTGACACTAATCCTAACTCAGGCCCTAAAACTGTCCCTAACTAGGTCTCAGACAGTACACCTAAATCAGACCCTGACACTGTCCCTAAGCAAGGCCCTGACACTACTCCTAACTCAGTCCCTTACACTGTACCTAACAAAGTCTCTGATGCTAGGCCTAACTTAGGCCCTGACACTGCCTCTAACTAAGGCCCTGCTGCCGTCAATATCTGAACACCTGATATTATCCTGAGCTAATAGCCTGACCCATGTCTTACCAAGGGCCTGAAACTTTCCCAAAGTAAGTCCTGACACTGTCCCTAAGTGAGGCCTTGAGGCTATCCCTAACGGAGGCCCTGATAATAGCTTTAACGAAGACCCTAATGCTGATCCTACAGAGGCCTTTATGCTGCTCCTAAGTCATGCCCTGATACTGTCCCTTACTCAGGCCCTAAAGATAGGCCTCACTTAAGCCCTGTTGCTGTACCTCAGTTAGGCTCTGACGCTGTCCGTACATCAAGCCCTGGCGCTTGTCCTGATTAAGGCGCTCACGCTGCTGCTAACTAAGGCCCTGATGCTCTCAATAACTAAGGTCTTCTCGTTATCCCTTGGTCATTTCCTTTCACTATCTCTGGCCTGGGACCTGACTCTGTCCCGAGATAATCTCCTGCATCTTCTGCTAACTGAAACCCTAATGCTCTCCCTAACTAAGGCCCTGACTACTCCTAACGAAGGCCATGACACTGAATCTAACAAAGGCCCGGAATCTGTCCTTAATATAGGCCCTGCTGCCAGCAATAACTAAAATCCTGACACTCTCCTGAGCTAATATCCTGACTCATTTCTCACCAAGGTCCTGACACTGTCCCTAAGAAAGCCCTGTCGCTGTCTTTAAGCGAAGACCTGAGGCTGTCTGTAACTCAGACCCTGAAGCTTTCCCTAACTGAGGCCTTGACGCTGTGACTAACTTGGGCTCCGGTCATGTCTTTAACTAAGAGCCTAAAGCTGATCCAACAAAGGCACTGGTTCTGCTCCTAAGTCGTTTCCTGACAGTGTCCCCAGCTAAGGGCCTGACATTAGGCCTCACTCAGGCCCTGTCGCTCTCCCTAAGTCAGGCCCTGATGCTGTGCCTACCTGAAGCCCTAACACTGCTTCTGAATAAGTCCCTGAGAGTCTCAGTAACAAAGGTCTTCACACTCTCCTTAGGTCATTTCCTGACACGATTCCAAGCCTTTACCCTAACCCTGTCCCGAGCTAATGTCCTACCTCTTAAGCTAACAAAAGACCTTATGCTGTGCCTAATTCAGGCACTGAATTTAGTCCCAAGGCCGCTAGACTGTCCCTAACTCGGCTCGATGCCCTTATCGTCACAATGTTCCATGACCACTGTCATCACAATGCTCCACGCCCTTGTCATCACAATGCTCCATAACCCCTGTCATCACAATGCTCCATGACCTTTGTCATCGCAATGCTACATGCCATTGTCCTCGCAATGCTCCATGCCCTTATCATCACAATGCTCCATGACCCCTTTCATCACAATGCTCCATGACCCTTGTCTAAAATGCTACATGTCTGTGAAATCACAAAGCTCCATGCCCCCTGTCATCACAAGTCTCCATGACTCTTGTCATCACAATGCTCCATGACCCTTGTCATCACAATGCTCCATGATCCTTGTAATCAAAATGCTCCTTGACCCTTTCTTCACAATGTTACAGTACCCCTTTCTTCACAATGCTCCATGCCGCTGGTCACCACAATGCTCCATGACTTCTGTCATCACAATGCTCCATGTCCCTTGTCATTAAAATGCTCCATGGCCCCTGTCATCACAATGCTGCAGGATCCTTATAATCTCAATGCTCCATGGTCCTCGTCATCACAAATCTCCACGCATTTGTCATCACAATGCTCCATGACCCCTGTCATCCCAATGCTCCATAGCACTTTTCATCACAATGCCACCTAACCACTTTTATCACAATGTTCCATGACCACTTTAATCACAGTGCTCCATGACCACTTTCATCACAATGCCCCATGACACCTGAAATCAAAATGCTCCATGGCCCTTGTCGCCACAATGCTCCAGGACCCGTCATCACAATTCTCCATGGCCCTTGTCATCACAATGCTCCATGGCGCTTGTCATCACAATGATCCAGAGCCTTAGTGCTTGAGTTGGGAGTAGTGTCATTGCCTCAGTTAGGGACACTGTCATTGCCTGAATTGGGAGTAGTGTCAGAGCCTTAGTTAGGGACAGCACCAGGGCGAGCTGGGAGTAGTGCCAGTGCCTTAGTTAGGGACAGCACCAGTGCTTGCGTTGGGAGTAGTGTCAGGGCCATAGTTAGGGACAGTGTCAGTGGCTGAGATGGGAATAGTGTCAGGGCCTTAGTTACGGACATTGTCAGTGCCTAAGTTGGGATTTTTGTCAGGGTCTTTATTATGGACAGTGTCAGGGCCTGAGTTAAGAGTAGTGTCGAGGCCTTAATTTGGAAGAGTGTCAGTGTCTCAGTTTGGAGTAGTGTCAGACCCTTAGTTAGGAACAGCGTCAGTGCCTGAGTTGGGAGTAGTGACATGGCCTAAGTTATGGACAGTGTCAGGGTCTGAGGTAGAAATAGTCTCAGGACCTTAGTTAGGGACAGTGTCAGTGACTGTGTTAGGAATAGTGTCAGGGCCTAAGATAGGAGTAGTCTGAGACCAGTAGTTAGGAACAGTGTCAGGGCCTGAGTTGTGAGTAGTTTCAGGGACTTAGTTAGAGAAAGTGTCAGTGCCGGGTTTGGGAGTTATGTCAGGGCCTTAGTTAGGGACAGTGTCTGTGCCTGAGTTGGGAGTAGTGTCAGGGCCTAGTTAGGGACAGGGTCAGTGCCTGAGCTGTGAGTAGTTTCAGGGCCTTAGTTAGAGAAAGTGTCAGTGCCGGAGTTGGGAGTTATGTCAGGGCCTTAGATAGGGACAGTGTCAGTGCCTGAGTTGGGAGTAGTGTCAGGGCCTAGTTAGGGACAGGGTCAGTGCCTGAGTTGGGAGTAGTTTCAGGGCCTTAGTTAGAGAAAGTGTCAGTGCCGGAGTTGGGAGTTATGTCAGGGCCTTAGTTAGGGACAGTGTCAGGGCCTGAATTGGGAGTAGTGTCAGGGCCTAGTTAGGGACAGTGTCAGTGCCTGAGTTGGAAGTAGTGTCAGGGCATTAGGGACAGTGTCAGTGGCTGCAATGGGAGTAGTGTCAGGGTCTTAGTTAGGGAGAGTGTCAGTGCCTGATTTGGGAATAGTCTCAGGGTCTTTTTTGGGGACAGCATCAGGGCATGAGTTAAAAGTAGTGTCAAGGCCTTAGTTAGGGAGAGTGTCAGTGCCTGTGCTGGGAGTAGTATCAGGCCCTTCGTTAGGGACAGTGTCAGGGTCTGAGGTAGAAGTAGTCTCAGGGCCTTAGTTAGGTAGCGTGTCAATGCCTAAGTAAGTAGTAGTGTGAGGGCCTTAGTTAGGGACAGTGTCAATGCCTGTGTTGGGAGTAGTGTCAGAGACTTAGTAAGGGACAGCGTCAGTGCCTGCGTTGGGAGTAGTGTCAGGGCCTTACTTAGGGACAGCGTCAGTGCCTGAGTTAGGAGTAGTGTGATGGCCGTAGTTAGGGACACTCTCAGTGCCAGAGTTGTGGGTAGTGGCAGGCCTTTGTTAAGGATTGTGCCAGGGCCTGAGTTAAGAGTAGTGTCAAGTCCTTAGTTAGGGAAAGTGTTAGTGCCTGAGTTGAGAGTAATGTCAAGGCCTTAGTTAGGGACAATGTCAGTGCCTAGTTTGGGAGTAGTGTCAGGGCCTTAGTTAGGGACAGTGTCAGTGCCTGAGTTGGGAGTACTGTCAGGGAGTATTTAGGGACAGTCTCAATGCCTATTTTGGGAGTAGTGTCACGGCCTTAGTTAGTGACATTGTCAGTGCCTGAGTAAGGAGTAATGTCCGGGCCTTAGTTAGGGACAGTGTCAGTTGCTTAGTTAGGAGTAGCATCACGGCCTAAGTTAGGGCCAGTGTCAGTGCCTGAGTCAGGAGTAGAGTCAGGGCCTAAGTTAGGGACAATGTCATTGCTTGAGATAGGAGTAGTGTCAGGGCCTTAGTTAGGGACATTGTCAGGGCATGATTTAGGAGATGTGTTAGGGCGTGAGCTATGAATAGTGTCAGGGCCTTAGTTAGTGACAGTGTCAGTGCTGAGTTTGGAGTAGTATCAGGGACTTAGTTAGAGACAGTGTCAGGGCCTGAGTTAGGTGTATGTCAGGGCCTTAGTTAGGGACAGTGTCAGAGCCTGATTTAGGAGTAGTGTCAGAGGCTTTGTTAGGGACAGTGTCAGGGCCTGAGTTAAGAGTAGTGTCACAGCTTTAGTTAGGACCAGTGTCAGGGCCTTAGTTAACTCCAACATCAGCGCCTGTGATAGGAATCAGATCAGGACCTGTGTTCCAGGTAATGTCAGGGCCTTACTTAAGAACAGTGTCAGGGCCTGAGTCCTGACTTACTCCTTACTCTCCTCACTAAGGACTTTGGACACTACTGCTAATTCAGGCCCTGATAATGTCCCTAACTAAGGCCCTGACACTTTCCCTGGCTAAGGCCCTGAACTTCTCCTAAGTCAGGCCCGCCTACTGTCCCTAACAATGGCCCTGACACTACACCTAACTGAGGCCCTGACATGATACTTAACAAAGGCTTTGTTGCTAGTCCAAACTAAAGCCCTAAAACTGGTCCTAAATAAGGCCTTGACACTAATCCTAACTCAGGCCCTAAAACTGTCCCTAACTAGGTCTCAGACAGTACACCTAAATCAGACCCTGACACTGTCCCTAAGCAAGGCCCTGACACTACTCCTAACTCAGTCCCTTACACTGTACCTAACAAAGTCTCTGATGCTAGGCCTAACTTAGGCCCTGACACTGCCTCTAACTAAGGCCCTGCTGCCGTCAATATCTGAACACCTGATATTATCCTGAGCTAATAGCCTGACCCATGTCTTACCAAGGGCCTGAAACTTTCCCAAAGTAAGTCCTGACACTGTCCCTAAGTGAGGCCTTGAGGCTATCCCTAACGGAGGCCCTGATAATAGCTTTAACGAAGACCCTAATGCTGATCCTACAGAGGCCTTTATGCTGCTCCTAAGTCATGCCCTGATACTGTCCCTTACTCAGGCCCTAAAGATAGGCCTCACTTAAGCCCTGTTGCTGTACCTCAGTTAGGCTCTGACGCTGTCCGTACATCAAGCCCTGGCGCTTGTCCTGATTAAGGCGCTCACGCTGCTGCTAACTAAGGCCCTGATGCTCTCAATAACTAAGGTCTTCTCGTTATCCCTTGGTCATTTCCTTTCACTATCTCTGGCCTGGGACCTGACTCTGTCCCGAGATAATCTCCTGCATCTTCTGCTAACTGAAACCCTAATGCTCTCCCTAACTAAGGCCCTGACTACTCCTAACGAAGGCCATGACACTGAATCTAACAAAGGCCCGGAATCTGTCCTTAATATAGGCCCTGCTGCCAGCAATAACTAAAATCCTGACACTCTCCTGAGCTAATATCCTGACTCATTTCTCACCAAGGTCCTGACACTGTCCCTAAGAAAGCCCTGTCGCTGTCTTTAAGCGAAGACCTGAGGCTGTCTGTAACTCAGACCCTGAAGCTTTCCCTAACTGAGGCCTTGACGCTGTGACTAACTTGGGCTCCGGTCATGTCTTTAACTAAGAGCCTAAAGCTGATCCAACAAAGGCACTGGTTCTGCTCCTAAGTCGTTTCCTGACAGTGTCCCCAGCTAAGGGCCTGACATTAGGCCTCACTCAGGCCCTGTCGCTCTCCCTAAGTCAGGCCCTGATGCTGTGCCTACCTGAAGCCCTAACACTGCTTCTGAATAAGTCCCTGAGAGTCTCAGTAACAAAGGTCTTCACACTCTCCTTAGGTCATTTCCTGACACGATTCCAAGCCTTTACCCTAACCCTGTCCCGAGCTAATGTCCTACCTCTTAAGCTAACAAAAGACCTTATGCTGTGCCTAATTCAGGCACTGAATTTAGTCCCAAGGCCGCTAGACTGTCCCTAACTCGGCTCGATGCCCTTATCGTCACAATGTTCCATGACCACTGTCATCACAATGCTCCACGCCCTTGTCATCACAATGCTCCATAACCCCTGTCATCACAATGCTCCATGACCTTTGTCATCGCAATGCTACATGCCATTGTCCTCGCAATGCTCCATGCCCTTATCATCACAATGCTCCATGACCCCTTTCATCACAATGCTCCATGACCCTTGTCTAAAATGCTACATGTCTGTGAAATCACAAAGCTCCATGCCCCCTGTCATCACAAGTCTCCATGACTCTTGTCATCACAATGCTCCATGACCCTTGTCATCACAATGCTCCATGATCCTTGTAATCAAAATGCTCCTTGACCCTTTCTTCACAATGTTACAGTACCCCTTTCTTCACAATGCTCCATGCCGCTGGTCACCACAATGCTCCATGACTTCTGTCATCACAATGCTCCATGTCCCTTGTCATTAAAATGCTCCATGGCCCCTGTCATCACAATGCTGCAGGATCCTTATAATCTCAATGCTCCATGGTCCTCGTCATCACAAATCTCCACGCATTTGTCATCACAATGCTCCATGACCCCTGTCATCCCAATGCTCCATAGCACTTTTCATCACAATGCCACCTAACCACTTTTATCACAATGTTCCATGACCACTTTAATCACAGTGCTCCATGACCACTTTCATCACAATGCCCCATGACACCTGAAATCAAAATGCTCCATGGCCCTTGTCGCCACAATGCTCCAGGACCCGTCATCACAATTCTCCATGGCCCTTGTCATCACAATGCTCCATGGCGCTTGTCATCACAATGATCCAGAGCCTTAGTGCTTGAGTTGGGAGTAGTGTCATTGCCTCAGTTAGGGACACTGTCATTGCCTGAATTGGGAGTAGTGTCAGAGCCTTAGTTAGGGACAGCACCAGGGCGAGCTGGGAGTAGTGCCAGTGCCTTAGTTAGGGACAGCACCAGTGCTTGCGTTGGGAGTAGTGTCAGGGCCATAGTTAGGGACAGTGTCAGTGGCTGAGATGGGAATAGTGTCAGGGCCTTAGTTACGGACATTGTCAGTGCCTAAGTTGGGATTTTTGTCAGGGTCTTTATTATGGACAGTGTCAGGGCCTGAGTTAAGAGTAGTGTCGAGGCCTTAATTTGGAAGAGTGTCAGTGTCTCAGTTTGGAGTAGTGTCAGACCCTTAGTTAGGAACAGCGTCAGTGCCTGAGTTGGGAGTAGTGACATGGCCTAAGTTATGGACAGTGTCAGGGTCTGAGGTAGAAATAGTCTCAGGACCTTAGTTAGGGACAGTGTCAGTGACTGTGTTAGGAATAGTGTCAGGGCCTAAGATAGGAGTAGTCTGAGACCAGTAGTTAGGAACAGTGTCAGGGCCTGAGTTGTGAGTAGTTTCAGGGACTTAGTTAGAGAAAGTGTCAGTGCCGGGTTTGGGAGTTATGTCAGGGCCTTAGTTAGGGACAGTGTCTGTGCCTGAGTTGGGAGTAGTGTCAGGGCCTAGTTAGGGACAGGGTCAGTGCCTGAGCTGTGAGTAGTTTCAGGGCCTTAGTTAGAGAAAGTGTCAGTGCCGGAGTTGGGAGTTATGTCAGGGCCTTAGATAGGGACAGTGTCAGTGCCTGAGTTGGGAGTAGTGTCAGGGCCTAGTTAGGGACAGGGTCAGTGCCTGAGTTGGGAGTAGTTTCAGGGCCTTAGTTAGAGAAAGTGTCAGTGCCGGAGTTGGGAGTTATGTCAGGGCCTTAGTTAGGGACAGTGTCAGGGCCTGAATTGGGAGTAGTGTCAGGGCCTAGTTAGGGACAGTGTCAGTGCCTGAGTTGGAAGTAGTGTCAGGGCATTAGGGACAGTGTCAGTGGCTGCAATGGGAGTAGTGTCAGGGTCTTAGTTAGGGAGAGTGTCAGTGCCTGATTTGGGAATAGTCTCAGGGTCTTTTTTGGGGACAGCATCAGGGCATGAGTTAAAAGTAGTGTCAAGGCCTTAGTTAGGGAGAGTGTCAGTGCCTGTGCTGGGAGTAGTATCAGGCCCTTCGTTAGGGACAGTGTCAGGGTCTGAGGTAGAAGTAGTCTCAGGGCCTTAGTTAGGTAGCGTGTCAATGCCTAAGTAAGTAGTAGTGTGAGGGCCTTAGTTAGGGACAGTGTCAATGCCTGTGTTGGGAGTAGTGTCAGAGACTTAGTAAGGGACAGCGTCAGTGCCTGCGTTGGGAGTAGTGTCAGGGCCTTACTTAGGGACAGCGTCAGTGCCTGAGTTAGGAGTAGTGTGATGGCCGTAGTTAGGGACACTCTCAGTGCCAGAGTTGTGGGTAGTGGCAGGCCTTTGTTAAGGATTGTGCCAGGGCCTGAGTTAAGAGTAGTGTCAAGTCCTTAGTTAGGGAAAGTGTTAGTGCCTGAGTTGAGAGTAATGTCAAGGCCTTAGTTAGGGACAATGTCAGTGCCTAGTTTGGGAGTAGTGTCAGGGCCTTAGTTAGGGACAGTGTCAGTGCCTGAGTTGGGAGTACTGTCAGGGAGTATTTAGGGACAGTCTCAATGCCTATTTTGGGAGTAGTGTCACGGCCTTAGTTAGTGACATTGTCAGTGCCTGAGTAAGGAGTAATGTCCGGGCCTTAGTTAGGGACAGTGTCAGTTGCTTAGTTAGGAGTAGCATCACGGCCTAAGTTAGGGCCAGTGTCAGTGCCTGAGTCAGGAGTAGAGTCAGGGCCTAAGTTAGGGACAATGTCATTGCTTGAGATAGGAGTAGTGTCAGGGCCTTAGTTAGGGACATTGTCAGGGCATGATTTAGGAGATGTGTTAGGGCGTGAGCTATGAATAGTGTCAGGGCCTTAGTTAGTGACAGTGTCAGTGCTGAGTTTGGAGTAGTATCAGGGACTTAGTTAGAGACAGTGTCAGGGCCTGAGTTAGGTGTATGTCAGGGCCTTAGTTAGGGACAGTGTCAGAGCCTGATTTAGGAGTAGTGTCAGAGGCTTTGTTAGGGACAGTGTCAGGGCCTGAGTTAAGAGTAGTGTCACAGCTTTAGTTAGGACCAGTGTCAGGGCCTTAGTTAACTCCAACATCAGCGCCTGTGATAGGAATCAGATCAGGACCTGTGTTCCAGGTAATGTCAGGGCCTTACTTAAGAACAGTGTCAGGGCCTGAGTCCTGACTTACTCCTTACTCTCCTCACTAAGGACTTTGGACACTACTGCTAATTCAGGCCCTGATAATGTCCCTAACTAAGGCCCTGACACTTTCCCTGGCTAAGGCCCTGAACTTCTCCTAAGTCAGGCCCGCCTACTGTCCCTAACAATGGCCCTGACACTACACCTAACTGAGGCCCTGACATGATACTTAACAAAGGCTTTGTTGCTAGTCCAAACTAAAGCCCTAAAACTGGTCCTAAATAAGGCCTTGACACTAATCCTAACTCAGGCCCTAAAACTGTCCCTAACTAGGTCTCAGACAGTACACCTAAATCAGACCCTGACACTGTCCCTAAGCAAGGCCCTGACACTACTCCTAACTCAGTCCCTTACACTGTACCTAACAAAGTCTCTGATGCTAGGCCTAACTTAGGCCCTGACACTGCCTCTAACTAAGGCCCTGCTGCCGTCAATATCTGAACACCTGATATTATCCTGAGCTAATAGCCTGACCCATGTCTTACCAAGGGCCTGAAACTTTCCCAAAGTAAGTCCTGACACTGTCCCTAAGTGAGGCCTTGAGGCTATCCCTAACGGAGGCCCTGATAATAGCTTTAACGAAGACCCTAATGCTGATCCTACAGAGGCCTTTATGCTGCTCCTAAGTCATGCCCTGATACTGTCCCTTACTCAGGCCCTAAAGATAGGCCTCACTTAAGCCCTGTTGCTGTACCTCAGTTAGGCTCTGACGCTGTCCGTACATCAAGCCCTGGCGCTTGTCCTGATTAAGGCGCTCACGCTGCTGCTAACTAAGGCCCTGATGCTCTCAATAACTAAGGTCTTCTCGTTATCCCTTGGTCATTTCCTTTCACTATCTCTGGCCTGGGACCTGACTCTGTCCCGAGATAATCTCCTGCATCTTCTGCTAACTGAAACCCTAATGCTCTCCCTAACTAAGGCCCTGACTACTCCTAACGAAGGCCATGACACTGAATCTAACAAAGGCCCGGAATCTGTCCTTAATATAGGCCCTGCTGCCAGCAATAACTAAAATCCTGACACTCTCCTGAGCTAATATCCTGACTCATTTCTCACCAAGGTCCTGACACTGTCCCTAAGAAAGCCCTGTCGCTGTCTTTAAGCGAAGACCTGAGGCTGTCTGTAACTCAGACCCTGAAGCTTTCCCTAACTGAGGCCTTGACGCTGTGACTAACTTGGGCTCCGGTCATGTCTTTAACTAAGAGCCTAAAGCTGATCCAACAAAGGCACTGGTTCTGCTCCTAAGTCGTTTCCTGACAGTGTCCCCAGCTAAGGGCCTGACATTAGGCCTCACTCAGGCCCTGTCGCTCTCCCTAAGTCAGGCCCTGATGCTGTGCCTACCTGAAGCCCTAACACTGCTTCTGAATAAGTCCCTGAGAGTCTCAGTAACAAAGGTCTTCACACTCTCCTTAGGTCATTTCCTGACACGATTCCAAGCCTTTACCCTAACCCTGTCCCGAGCTAATGTCCTACCTCTTAAGCTAACAAAAGACCTTATGCTGTGCCTAATTCAGGCACTGAATTTAGTCCCAAGGCCGCTAGACTGTCCCTAACTCGGCTCGATGCCCTTATCGTCACAATGTTCCATGACCACTGTCATCACAATGCTCCACGCCCTTGTCATCACAATGCTCCATAACCCCTGTCATCACAATGCTCCATGACCTTTGTCATCGCAATGCTACATGCCATTGTCCTCGCAATGCTCCATGCCCTTATCATCACAATGCTCCATGACCCCTTTCATCACAATGCTCCATGACCCTTGTCTAAAATGCTACATGTCTGTGAAATCACAAAGCTCCATGCCCCCTGTCATCACAAGTCTCCATGACTCTTGTCATCACAATGCTCCATGACCCTTGTCATCACAATGCTCCATGATCCTTGTAATCAAAATGCTCCTTGACCCTTTCTTCACAATGTTACAGTACCCCTTTCTTCACAATGCTCCATGCCGCTGGTCACCACAATGCTCCATGACTTCTGTCATCACAATGCTCCATGTCCCTTGTCATTAAAATGCTCCATGGCCCCTGTCATCACAATGCTGCAGGATCCTTATAATCTCAATGCTCCATGGTCCTCGTCATCACAAATCTCCACGCATTTGTCATCACAATGCTCCATGACCCCTGTCATCCCAATGCTCCATAGCACTTTTCATCACAATGCCACCTAACCACTTTTATCACAATGTTCCATGACCACTTTAATCACAGTGCTCCATGACCACTTTCATCACAATGCCCCATGACACCTGAAATCAAAATGCTCCATGGCCCTTGTCGCCACAATGCTCCAGGACCCGTCATCACAATTCTCCATGGCCCTTGTCATCACAATGCTCCATGGCGCTTGTCATCACAATGATCCAGAGCCTTAGTGCTTGAGTTGGGAGTAGTGTCATTGCCTCAGTTAGGGACACTGTCATTGCCTGAATTGGGAGTAGTGTCAGAGCCTTAGTTAGGGACAGCACCAGGGCGAGCTGGGAGTAGTGCCAGTGCCTTAGTTAGGGACAGCACCAGTGCTTGCGTTGGGAGTAGTGTCAGGGCCATAGTTAGGGACAGTGTCAGTGGCTGAGATGGGAATAGTGTCAGGGCCTTAGTTACGGACATTGTCAGTGCCTAAGTTGGGATTTTTGTCAGGGTCTTTATTATGGACAGTGTCAGGGCCTGAGTTAAGAGTAGTGTCGAGGCCTTAATTTGGAAGAGTGTCAGTGTCTCAGTTTGGAGTAGTGTCAGACCCTTAGTTAGGAACAGCGTCAGTGCCTGAGTTGGGAGTAGTGACATGGCCTAAGTTATGGACAGTGTCAGGGTCTGAGGTAGAAATAGTCTCAGGACCTTAGTTAGGGACAGTGTCAGTGACTGTGTTAGGAATAGTGTCAGGGCCTAAGATAGGAGTAGTCTGAGACCAGTAGTTAGGAACAGTGTCAGGGCCTGAGTTGTGAGTAGTTTCAGGGACTTAGTTAGAGAAAGTGTCAGTGCCGGGTTTGGGAGTTATGTCAGGGCCTTAGTTAGGGACAGTGTCTGTGCCTGAGTTGGGAGTAGTGTCAGGGCCTAGTTAGGGACAGGGTCAGTGCCTGAGCTGTGAGTAGTTTCAGGGCCTTAGTTAGAGAAAGTGTCAGTGCCGGAGTTGGGAGTTATGTCAGGGCCTTAGATAGGGACAGTGTCAGTGCCTGAGTTGGGAGTAGTGTCAGGGCCTAGTTAGGGACAGGGTCAGTGCCTGAGTTGGGAGTAGTTTCAGGGCCTTAGTTAGAGAAAGTGTCAGTGCCGGAGTTGGGAGTTATGTCAGGGCCTTAGTTAGGGACAGTGTCAGGGCCTGAATTGGGAGTAGTGTCAGGGCCTAGTTAGGGACAGTGTCAGTGCCTGAGTTGGAAGTAGTGTCAGGGCATTAGGGACAGTGTCAGTGGCTGCAATGGGAGTAGTGTCAGGGTCTTAGTTAGGGAGAGTGTCAGTGCCTGATTTGGGAATAGTCTCAGGGTCTTTTTTGGGGACAGCATCAGGGCATGAGTTAAAAGTAGTGTCAAGGCCTTAGTTAGGGAGAGTGTCAGTGCCTGTGCTGGGAGTAGTATCAGGCCCTTCGTTAGGGACAGTGTCAGGGTCTGAGGTAGAAGTAGTCTCAGGGCCTTAGTTAGGTAGCGTGTCAATGCCTAAGTAAGTAGTAGTGTGAGGGCCTTAGTTAGGGACAGTGTCAATGCCTGTGTTGGGAGTAGTGTCAGAGACTTAGTAAGGGACAGCGTCAGTGCCTGCGTTGGGAGTAGTGTCAGGGCCTTACTTAGGGACAGCGTCAGTGCCTGAGTTAGGAGTAGTGTGATGGCCGTAGTTAGGGACACTCTCAGTGCCAGAGTTGTGGGTAGTGGCAGGCCTTTGTTAAGGATTGTGCCAGGGCCTGAGTTAAGAGTAGTGTCAAGTCCTTAGTTAGGGAAAGTGTTAGTGCCTGAGTTGAGAGTAATGTCAAGGCCTTAGTTAGGGACAATGTCAGTGCCTAGTTTGGGAGTAGTGTCAGGGCCTTAGTTAGGGACAGTGTCAGTGCCTGAGTTGGGAGTACTGTCAGGGAGTATTTAGGGACAGTCTCAATGCCTATTTTGGGAGTAGTGTCACGGCCTTAGTTAGTGACATTGTCAGTGCCTGAGTAAGGAGTAATGTCCGGGCCTTAGTTAGGGACAGTGTCAGTTGCTTAGTTAGGAGTAGCATCACGGCCTAAGTTAGGGCCAGTGTCAGTGCCTGAGTCAGGAGTAGAGTCAGGGCCTAAGTTAGGGACAATGTCATTGCTTGAGATAGGAGTAGTGTCAGGGCCTTAGTTAGGGACATTGTCAGGGCATGATTTAGGAGATGTGTTAGGGCGTGAGCTATGAATAGTGTCAGGGCCTTAGTTAGTGACAGTGTCAGTGCTGAGTTTGGAGTAGTATCAGGGACTTAGTTAGAGACAGTGTCAGGGCCTGAGTTAGGTGTATGTCAGGGCCTTAGTTAGGGACAGTGTCAGAGCCTGATTTAGGAGTAGTGTCAGAGGCTTTGTTAGGGACAGTGTCAGGGCCTGAGTTAAGAGTAGTGTCACAGCTTTAGTTAGGACCAGTGTCAGGGCCTTAGTTAACTCCAACATCAGCGCCTGTGATAGGAATCAGATCAGGACCTGTGTTCCAGGTAATGTCAGGGCCTTACTTAAGAACAGTGTCAGGGCCTGAGTCCTGACTTACTCCTTACTCTCCTCACTAAGGACTTTGGACACTACTGCTAATTCAGGCCCTGATAATGTCCCTAACTAAGGCCCTGACACTTTCCCTGGCTAAGGCCCTGAACTTCTCC
The DNA here is from genome assembly GCF_028023285.1 of Balaenoptera ricei. NCBI lineage: Eukaryota > Metazoa > Chordata > Mammalia > Artiodactyla > Balaenopteridae > Balaenoptera > Balaenoptera ricei. The sequence continues at coordinate 103,266,774 of NC_082654.1, forward strand.
TAAGTCAGGCCCGCCTACTGTCCCTAACAATGGCCCTGACACTACACCTAACTGAGGCCCTGACATGATACTTAACAAAGGCTTTGTTGCTAGTCCAAACTAAAGCCCTAAAACTGGTCCTAAATAAGGCCTTGACACTAATCCTAACTCAGGCCCTAAAACTGTCCCTAACTAGGTCTCAGACAGTACACCTAAATCAGACCCTGACACTGTCCCTAAGCAAGGCCCTGACACTACTCCTAACTCAGTCCCTTACACTGTACCTAACAAAGTCTCTGATGCTAGGCCTAACTTAGGCCCTGACACTGCCTCTAACTAAGGCCCTGCTGCCGTCAATATCTGAACACCTGATATTATCCTGAGCTAATAGCCTGACCCATGTCTTACCAAGGGCCTGAAACTTTCCCAAAGTAAGTCCTGACACTGTCCCTAAGTGAGGCCTTGAGGCTATCCCTAACGGAGGCCCTGATAATAGCTTTAACGAAGACCCTAATGCTGATCCTACAGAGGCCTTTATGCTGCTCCTAAGTCATGCCCTGATACTGTCCCTTACTCAGGCCCTAAAGATAGGCCTCACTTAAGCCCTGTTGCTGTACCTCAGTTAGGCTCTGACGCTGTCCGTACATCAAGCCCTGGCGCTTGTCCTGATTAAGGCGCTCACGCTGCTGCTAACTAAGGCCCTGATGCTCTCAATAACTAAGGTCTTCTCGTTATCCCTTGGTCATTTCCTTTCACTATCTCTGGCCTGGGACCTGACTCTGTCCCGAGATAATCTCCTGCATCTTCTGCTAACTGAAACCCTAATGCTCTCCCTAACTAAGGCCCTGACTACTCCTAACGAAGGCCATGACACTGAATCTAACAAAGGCCCGGAATCTGTCCTTAATATAGGCCCTGCTGCCAGCAATAACTAAAATCCTGACACTCTCCTGAGCTAATATCCTGACTCATTTCTCACCAAGGTCCTGACACTGTCCCTAAGAAAGCCCTGTCGCTGTCTTTAAGCAAAGACCTGAGGCTGTCTGTAACTCAGACCCTGAAGCTTTCCCTAACTGAGGCCTTGACGCTGTGACTAACTTGGGCTCCGGTCATGTCTTTAACTAAGAGCCTAAAGCTGATCCAACAAAGGCACTGGTTCTGCTCCTAAGTCGTTTCCTGACAGTGTCCCCAGCTAAGGGCCTGACATTAGGCCTCACTCAGGCCCTGTCGCTCTCCCTAAGTCAGGCCCTGATGCTGTGCCTACCTGAAGCCCTAACACTGCTTCTGAATAAGTCCCTGAGAGTCTCAGTAACAAAGGTCTTCACACTCTCCTTAGGTCATTTCCTGACACGATTCCAAGCCTTTACCCTAACCCTGTCCCGAGCTAATGTCCTACCTCTTAAGCTAACAAAAGACCTTATGCTGTGCCTAATTCAGGCACTGAATTTAGTCCCAAGGCCGCTAGACTGTCCCTAACTCGGCTCGATGCCCTTATCGTCACAATGTTCCATGACCACTGTCATCACAATGCTCCACGCCCTTGTCATCACAATGCTCCATAACCCCTGTCATCACAATGCTCCATGACCTTTGTCATCGCAATGCTACATGCCATTGTCCTCGCAATGCTCCATGCCCTTATCATCACAATGCTCCATGACCCCTTTCATCACAATGCTCCATGACCCTTGTCTAAAATGCTACATGTCTGTGAAATCACAAAGCTCCATGCCCCCTGTCATCACAAGTCTCCATGACTCTTGTCATCACAATGCTCCATGACCCTTGTCATCACAATGCTCCATGATCCTTGTAATCAAAATGCTCCTTGACCCTTTCTTCACAATGTTACAGTACCCCTTTCTTCACAATGCTCCATGCCGCTGGTCACCACAATGCTCCATGACTTCTGTCATCACAATGCTCCATGTCCCTTGTCATTAAAATGCTCCATGGCCCCTGTCATCACAATGCTGCAGGATCCTTATAATCTCAATGCTCCATGGTCCTCGTCATCACAAATCTCCACGCATTTGTCATCACAATGCTCCATGACCCCTGTCATCCCAATGCTCCATAGCACTTTTCATCACAATGCCACCTAACCACTTTTATCACAATGTTCCATGACCACTTTAATCACAGTGCTCCATGACCACTTTCATCACAATGCCCCATGACACCTGAAATCAAAATGCTCCATGGCCCTTGTCGCCACAATGCTCCAGGACCCGTCATCACAATTCTCCATGGCCCTTGTCATCACAATGCTCCATGGCGCTTGTCATCACAATGATCCAGAGCCTTAGTGCTTGAGTTGGGAGTAGTGTCATTGCCTCAGTTAGGGACACTGTCATTGCCTGAATTGGGAGTAGTGTCAGAGCCTTAGTTAGGGACAGCACCAGGGCGAGCTGGGAGTAGTGCCAGTGCCTTAGTTAGGGACAGCACCAGTGCTTGCGTTGGGAGTAGTGTCAGGGCCATAGTTAGGGACAGTGTCAGTGGCTGAGATGGGAATAGTGTCAGGGCCTTAGTTACGGACATTGTCAGTGCCTAAGTTGGGATTTTTGTCAGGGTCTTTATTATGGACAGTGTCAGGGCCTGAGTTAAGAGTAGTGTCAAGGCCTTAATTTGGAAGAGTGTCAGTGTCTCAGTTTGGAGTAGTGTCAGACCCTTAGTTAGGAACAGCGTCAGTGCCTGAGTTGGGAGTAGTGACATGGCCTAAGTTATGGACAGTGTCAGGGTCTGAGGTAGAAATAGTCTCAGGACCTTAGTTAGGGACAGTGTCAGTGACTGTGTTAGGAATAGTGTCAGGGCCTAAGATAGGAGTAGTCTGAGACCAGTAGTTAGGAACAGTGTCAGGGCCTGAGTTGTGAGTAGTTTCAGGGACTTAGTTAGAGAAAGTGTCAGTGCCGGGTTTGGGAGTTATGTCAGGGCCTTAGTTAGGGACAGTGTCTGTGCCTGAGTTGGGAGTAGTGTCAGGGCCTAGTTAGGGACAGGGTCAGTGCCTGAGCTGTGAGTAGTTTCAGGGCCTTAGTTAGAGAAAGTGTCAGTGCCGGAGTTGGGAGTTATGTCAGGGCCTTAGATAGGGACAGTGTCAGTGCCTGAGTTGGGAGTAGTGTCAGGGCCTAGTTAGGGACAGGGTCAGTGCCTGAGTTGGGAGTAGTTTCAGGGCCTTAGTTAGAGAAAGTGTCAGTGCCGGAGTTGGGAGTTATGTCAGGGCCTTAGTTAGGGACAGTGTCAGGGCCTGAATTGGGAGTAGTGTCAGGGCCTAGTTAGGGACAGTGTCAGTGCCTGAGTTGGAAGTAGTGTCAGGGCATTAGGGACAGTGTCAGTGGCTGCAATGGGAGTAGTGTCAGGGTCTTAGTTAGGGAGAGTGTCAGTGCCTGATTTGGGAATAGTCTCAGGGTCTTTTTTGGGGACAGCATCAGGGCATGAGTTAAAAGTAGTGTCAAGGCCTTAGTTAGGGAGAGTGTCAGTGCCTGTGCTGGGAGTAGTATCAGGCCCTTCGTTAGGGACAGTGTCAGGGTCTGAGGTAGAAGTAGTCTCAGGGCCTTAGTTAGGTAGCGTGTCAATGCCTAAGTAAGTAGTAGTGTGAGGGCCTTAGTTAGGGACAGTGTCAATGCCTGTGTTGGGAGTAGTGTCAGAGATTTAGTAAGGGACAGCGTCAGTGCCTGCGTTGGGAGTAGTGTCAGGGCCTTACTTAGGGACAGCGTCAGTGCCTGAGTTAGGAGTAGTGTGATGGCCGTAGTTAGGGACACTCTCAGTGCCAGAGTTGTGGGTAGTGGCAGGCCTTTGTTAAGGATTGTGCCAGGGCCTGAGTTAAGAGTAGTGTCAAGTCCTTAGTTAGGGAAAGTGTTAGTGCCTGAGTTGAGAGTAATGTCAAGGCCTTAGTTAGGGACAATGTCAGTGCCTAGTTTGGGAGTAGTGTCAGGGCCTTAGTTAGGGACAGTGTCAGTGCCTGAGTTGGGAGTACTGTCAGGGAGTATTTAGGGACAGTCTCAATGCCTATTTTGGGAGTAGTGTCACGGCCTTAGTTAGTGACATTGTCAGTGCCTGAGTAAGGAGTAATGTCCGGGCCTTAGTTAGGGACAGTGTCAGTTGCTTAGTTAGGAGTAGCATCACGGCCTAAGTTAGGGCCAGTGTCAGTGCCTGAGTCAGGAGTAGAGTCAGGGCCTAAGTTAGGGACAATGTCATTGCTTGAGATAGGAGTAGTGTCAGGGCCTTAGTTAGGGACATTGTCAGGGCATGATTTAGGAGATGTGTTAGGGCGTGAGCTATGAATAGTGTCAGGGCCTTAGTTAGTGACAGTGTCAGTGCTGAGTTTGGAGTAGTATCAGGGCCTTAGTGAGAGACAGTGTCAGGGCCTGAGTTAGGTGTATGTCAGGGCCTTAGTTAGGGACTGTGTCAGTGCCTGATTTAGGAGTAGTGTCAAAGGCTTTGTTAGGGACAGTGTCAGGGCCTGAGTTAAGAGTAATGTCACAGCTTTAGTTAGGACCAGTGTCAGGGCCTTAGTTAAGTCCAACATCAGCGCCTATGATAGGAATCAGATCAGGACCTGTGTTCCAGGTAATGTCAGGGCCTTACTTAAGAACAGTGTCAGGGCCTGAGTCCTGACTTACTCCTTACTCTCCTCACTAAGGACTTTGGACACTACTGCTAATTCAGGCCCTGATAATGTCCCTAACTAAGGCCCTGACACTTTCCCTGGCTAAGGCCCTGAACTTCTCCTAAGTCAGGCCCGCCTACTGTCCCTAACAATGGCCCTGACACTACACCTAACTCAGGCCCTGACATGATACTTAACAAAGGCTTTGTTGCTAGTCCAAACTAAAGCCCTAAAACTGGTCCTAAATAAGGCCTTGACAATAATCCTAACTCAGGCCCTAAAACTGGCCCTAACTAGGTCTCAGACAGTACACCTAAATCAGACCCTGACACTGTCCCTAAGCAAGGCCCTGACACTACTCCTAACTCAGTCCCTTACACTGTACCTAACAAAGTCTCTCATGCTCGGCCTAACTCAGGCCCTGAAACCGTCTGTAACTAAGGCCCTGCTGCCATCACTATCAAAAGTCCTGACATTATCCTGAGCTAATATCCTGACATATGTCTTTCCAAGGTCCTGAAACTGTCCCAAAGTAAGCCCTGACGCTGTCCCTTAGTGAAGACCTGAGGCTGTTCCTAACTCAGGCCCTGAAGCGTTCCTGAACTGAAGCCTTGAAGCTGTGACTAATTCAGGCCTTGATCATGTACCTAACGAAGACCTTAATGCTGATCCAGCAAAGACGCTGATGCTGCTCCAAAGTCATGCCCGGACAGTGTGCCCAGTAAGGGCCTGATGCTAGGCCTCACTCAGGCCCTGTCCCACTCCCTAAGTCAGGCTCTGACGCTGTTCCTCCCCGAAGCCCTGACACTCACTGCTCCTAAATTAGGTCCTGATGTGCTAAGTAACTAAGGTCTTGACACTATCCCTAGGTCATTTCCTGACATTCTCCGTACACCTTAACCTAACCTTCTCTTTAGCTAATGTCGAGATTAGCTAAAGAGATTCTTTAGAACGAGATTCTTTCATCTTCTGAATATAGTTTTCTTCAAAACATAATTTTTATAGTGTTACTAACTTTAAACAAAATGTACTCAACTGCTGTGGAATATTCCTTCATAGGAGCGTGCATGGTTCACTTCTGCATCTGCTTGTGGTGGTGTTCAGGTTGCTTTCAGCTGTAGATCCCCTTATGCTAGCTAAATCCCTGATTCTGTCCCTAAATGAGGCCCTGAATTTAGGTCCGAGGCCGTGAACCTGTCCCTAACTGAGGCCTGGAGGCTCGTCCTAATGCAGGCCCTGACACTGTCCCTAACTAAGGCTCTGACACTACACCTAACTCAGTCACTGACACTGTACCTAACAAAGGCTCTGATGCTAGTCCTAACTTAGGCCCTGACACTGCCTCTAACTAAGGCCCTGCTGCCGTCAATATCTGAACACCTGATATTATCCTGAGCTAATAGCCTGACCCATGTCTTACCAAGGTCCTGAAACTTTCCCAAAGTAAGTCCTGACGCTGTCCCTAAGTGAGGCCTTGAGGCTATCCCTAACGGAGGCCCTGATAATAGCTTTAACGAAGACCCTAATGCTGATCCTACAGAGGCCTTTATGCTGCTCCTAAGTCATGCCCTGATACTGTCCCTTACTCAGGCCCTAAAGATAGGCCTCACTTAAGCCCTGTTGCTGTACCTTAGTTAGGCTCTGACGCTGTCCGTACATCAAGCCCTGGTGCTGGTCCTTTTTAAGGCGCTCACGCTGCTGCTAACTAAGGCCCTGATGCTCTCAATAACTAAGGTCTTCTCGTTATCCCTTGGTCATTTCCTTTCACTATCTCTGGCCTGGGACCTGACTCTGTCCCGAGATAATCTCCTGCATCTTATGCTAACTGAAACCCTAATGCTCTCCCTAACTAAGGCCCTGACTACTCCTAACGAAGGCCATGACACTGAATCTAACAAAGGCCCGGAATCTGTCCTTAATATAGGCCCAGCTGCCAGCAATAACTAAAATCCTGACACTCTCCTGAGCTAATATCCTGACTCATTTCTAACCAAGGTCCTGACACTGTCCCTAAGAAAGCCCTGTCGCTGTCTTTAAGTGAAGACCTGAGGCTGTCTGTAACTCAGACCCTGAAGCTTTCCCTAACTGAGGCCTTGACGCTGTGACTAACTAGGGCTCCGGTCATGTCTTTAACTAAGAGCCTAAAGCTGATCCAACAAAGGCACTGATGCTGCTCCTAAGTCATTCCCTGACAGTGTCCCCAGCTAAGGGCCTGACTTTAGGCCTCACTCAGGCCCTGTCGTTCTCCCTAAGTCAGGCCCTGATGCTGTCCCTACCTGAAGCCCTAACACTGCTTCTGAATAAGTCCCTGAAAGTCTCCGTAACAAAGGTCTTCACACTCTCCTTAGGTCATTTCCTGACACGATTCCAAGCCTTTACCCTAAACCTGTCCTGAGGTAATGTCCTACCTCTTATGCTAACTAAAGACCTTATGCTGTGCCTAATTCAGGCACTGAATTTAGTCCCAAGGCCGCTAGACTGTCCCTAACTCGGCTCGATGCCCTTATCGTCACAATGTTCCATGACCACTGTCATCACAATGCTCCACGCCCTTGACATCACAATGCTCCATAACCCCTGTCATCACAATGCCCCATGACGCCTGCCATCACAATTCTCCACGGCCTCTCTTACCAAAAAGTTCCATGATCCCTGTCAGCACAATGTTCCATGACACTTTTCATCACAATGCTCCATGACCCCTGTCATCACAAAATTCTCTGCCCATATCATCACAATGCTCCTTGTCACCTTGAATCACAATGCTCCATGCCCTTTCATCACAATGCTCCAGAATTCTTGTCATCACAATGTTCCTTGACCGTGTCATCACAAAGCTCCTTAACCCTTGTATTCACAAAGCTCCATGTCCCCTGATATCACAATGATCCATGATTCCTTTCCTCACAGTGCTCCAGTAACCTTTTCATCACAATGCTCCATGCCATTGTCAGCACAATGCTCCTTGGACCCTGTCATTAAAATGCTCCATCCCCTTTTCATCACAATGCTCCATGCCATTGTCAGCATAATGCTCCTTGGACCCTGTCATCAAAATGCTCCATCCCCTTTTCATCACAATGCTCCTGATATCCTATCACTACAATGCTCCATGCCCGTGTCAACATAATGCTGCATGACCCCTGTCATCAAAATGCTTTATGAACCTTGCTATCAGAATGTTCCATGACCCCTGTCATCAAAATGATCCATAACCGTTGTCATCACAATGCTCCATGATACCTTTCATCCCAATTCTCTGTGACCGCTGTCATCACAAAGCTCCAGGACAATTTTCATCACAATGCTCCATGCCCCCTGTCATCACAGTGCCCCATAACCCCTGTAATCACAATGCTCCATGACCCTGTCATCACAATGCTACATGACCCCTGTCATCACATTGTTCCATGGCCTATGTATTCACAATGCTCCATGGACCCTGTAATCACACTGCTCCATGTCCCCTTTCAACACAATGCTCCATGACACCTGTAATCACAACGTTCCATGAAAGTTGTCATCAAAATGCTCCATGACCCCGGTCACCAAAAGGTTCCCTGCCCTTGTCATCACAATGCTCCATGACCCTTGTAATCACAATGGTAAATGGCCTTGTCATCACAATGGTCCATGGCCTCTGTCATCACCATGCTCCATGGTCTTTCTCATTACAATGCTCTATGACCCCTGTCATCACAATGCTTGATGACCATTGTCATCACAATGCTCCAAGGCCCCTGTCATCACAATGCCTCATGGTCTTTGTAATCACAATGCTCAATGACCCCTGTAATCACAATGCTCCATGCCCTTGTCATCACAATGCTCCAGAACACTTGTCATCATAATACTCCATTCCCATGTCATCCCATTGCTCAATGACACTTGTCATCACAATGCTCCATGATCCCTGGAATCACAATGATCCCTGCCAATGTCATCACAATGCTCCATGTCTCCTGTAATCACAATGCTCCATGCCCTTGTCATCACAATGCTCCAGGTGTGTTGTCATCACCATGCTTCATGCCCGTGTCATCACAATGCTCCATGAATCTTGTTTTCACAATGCTCCATGGACCATGTCTTCACAATGCTCCATGACCCCTGTCATCACAATGCTCTATGGGCTTTGTAATCACAATGCTCCGTGACCCCTGTCAACACAATGCCTGATGACCCCTGTCATCAAAATGCTAAATGGCACTTGTCATCACAATGCTCTATGACGCCTGTCATCACTCTTCTCCATGTCACTTGTTATCACAATGCTCCATGACCCCTGTAATCACATTACTCCATGACCCCACTCATCACAATGCCCAAGGCCACATCTCATCACAATTCTCCATGGCATTTGTCATCACGATGCTCCATGACACCTGTCATCACAATGCTCCATGACACTTGTCATCACAATGCTCGATGGCCCTTGTCATCACAATGTTCCTTGGTGCTTTTCATCACAATGCTCCATGACAACTTTCATCAAAATACTCCAAGATGTGTTTCATCACAATGCTCCATGGCCCTTGTCATTACAAATCCACATGATCCCTTTCATCACAATTCTCCATGGCAACTTACATAAAAAAGCTCCATGCCCCTGTCATCACAATGCCCAATGATACCTGTTTTTACAATGATCCATGACCCTTGTCATCACAATGCTCCATAGCACTTTTCATCGCAATGCTCCATGACCGCTTTCAGCACAATGCCCCATGACCCCTGTAATCACAATGCTCCATGGCCCTTGTCATCACAGTGCTCCAAGCCTTTGTCATCACACTGCTTCATGGCCCCTGTAATCACAATGCTCCATGCCCTTGTCATCACAAGGCTCCAGAACACTTGTCATTATAATATTCCATGTCCGTTTCATCACCATGCTCCATGACACTTGTCATCACAATGCTCCATGGCCCCTCTCATTACTGTTCTCCATAATAACTTTAATCACATTTCTAGATGACCGCTGCCATCACAATGCCCCATGACATTGTCATCACAATTCGCCATGACCACTGTTATCACAATGCTCCATGAACATGGTCATCACAAGGTCCCAGGACACTTGTCATCACAAGGATCCATTACCATTTTCATCACAATGCTCCATGACCACTGTCATCTCAATGCTCCATGGCCTCCATGGGTACTGTCACCATGGGCACTGTCACCATGCGTACTGTCACCATGGGTACTGTCACAATGGGCACTTTCAACAAGGGCACTGTCACCATGCGAACAGTCACCATGAGCACTAACACCATGAGCACTATCACCAAGGGCACTGTCACCATGAGCACTGTCACCGTGGGCACTGTCACCATGAGCACTGTCACCACAGGTACTTTCAACATGGCCACTGTCACCATGGGCACTGTCACCATGGACACTGTCATCATGAGCTCTGTTACCATGGTAAATGTCACCATGAGCACTGTCACTTTGGGATCTGCCACCATGGACACTGCCACCATGAGCACTATAACCATTGGCACTGCCACAGTGAGCACTGTCACCATGAGCAGTGTCACCATGGGAACTGCCACCATGTGCACTGTCACCATGGGAACTCTCACCAGGAGCACTGCCACCATGGAAAATGTCACTATGGGCAGTGTCACCATGGGCAGTGTCACCATGAGCACTACTACCATGAGCACTATCACCATGAGCACTATCACCATGGGCACTGTCACAGTGAGCACTATTACCATGGGTACTATCACCAAGGGCACTATCATCGTGAGCACTGTCACCATGAGCACTGTCACCGTGGGCATTGCCACTGTGAGCACTGTCATCATGGCCACTTTCACCATGTGAACTGCCACCATGAGCACTATCACAGTGGGCACTGTCACTATGAGCACTGTCACCATAGGCACTGTATCCATGAGAACTGTCACCATGGGCACTATCACGGTGAGCACTATCACCATGGGAAATGTCACCATTGGAACGGTCAACATGCGCACTGTAACCATTGGCACTGCCACAGTAAGCACTGTCAAAGTGAGCACTGTCACCATGGGAACTGTCACCATGTGCACTGTCACCATGGGAACTCTCACCATGAGCACTGTCACCATGGGAAATGTCACTATGGGCAGTGTCACCATGGGCACTGTCACCATGGGTAGTGTCACCATGAGCACTATTACCATGAGCACTATCACCATGAGCACTATCATCAAGGGCAGTGTCACCATGAGCACTATCACCGTGAGCACTATCACCATGGGCAGTGTCACCTTGAGCAATATCAACATGGGCACTGTCACCGTGAGCACTATTACAATGGGCATTATCACCATGAGCACTATCACCGAGAGCACTATCACCATGGGCAGTATCACCGTGAGCAATATCGCCATGGGCAGTGTCACCATGAGCACTATCACCATGAGCACTATCACCCTGAGCACTATCACTAAGGGCACAGTCACCATGAGCACTATCACCATATGCACTGTCACCATGGGCACTGTCAACATGGGAACTCTCATCATGAGCATTGTCACCATGGGCACTGTTGACCATGGACACTTTTACCATGGGCACTGTGAACATGAGCACTGTCACCATGGAAACTCTTACCATGAACACTGTCACCATGGGAAATGTCACCATGGGCACTGTCACCATTTGCACTGTCACCATTGACACTGTCACCAGGAACACTATCATTATGGGCAGTGCCACCATGAGGAATTTGAACATGGGAACACCAACCGTGTACACCGCCAGCATGAGCACAGTCACCATGGGCATTATCACCATGAGCACTGTCACCATGGGCACTTTCGACATGGGCACTGTCACCTTGAGCACTGCCACTGTGGGCACTATCACCGTGAGCACTGTCACCATGGGCACTGTCACCATGAGCACTATCACCATGGGCACTGCCACCATGAGTGCTGTTACCATGGGCAGTGTCACCATGAGCACTGTCACCATGGGAGCTGTCACCATGAGCACTCTCACCATGGACACGGTCACCTTGAGCACTGTCACCATGGGCACTGTCACCATGGGCACTGTCACCATGGACACTGTCACCTTGGGCACTGTCACCATGGGAAATGTCACCATGGGAAATGTCACTATGGGCACTGTCACCGTGGACACTGTCACCATGAGCACTATCATCATGGGCAGGACCACCATAAGGAATTTCACCATGGGAACTCCAAAAGTGTACACTGCCTACATGAGCACAGTCACCATGAACACTGTCACCATGAGCACTATCACCGTGAGCACTAACACCATTGGCAGTGTCACTGTGAGCAATATCACCATGGGACATGTCACGGTGAGCACTATTACCATTGACACTATCACCATGATCACTATCACCGTGAGCACTGTCACCGTGGGCACTGTCACCGTGTGCACTGTCACCATGGGCAGTATCACCATGAGCACTGTCACTGTGGCCAATATCACCATGAGCACTGTCACCATGGGGTCTGTCACCATGTGAACTCTCACCCTGAGCACTATCACCGTGAGCACTAACAGCATTGGCAGTGTCACCGTGAGCAATATCACCATGGGAACTGTCATGGTGAGCACTATTACCATGGGCCCTATCACCATTAGCACTATCACCATGAGCACTGTCACCGTGGGCACTGTCACCGTGTGCACTGTCACCATGGGCAGTGTCACCATGAGCACTGTTACTGTGGGCACTGTCATCATGGACACTGTCACCATGAGCACTATCATCATGAGCAGTGCCACCATGAGTAATTTCACCATGGGAACTCCAACCATGTACACCGCCAGCATGAGCACAGTCACCAGGAGCTGTGTCACCATGGACACTGTCACCATGCGCACAATCACAAAGGACACTGTCATCATGAGCTCTATTACCATGGGAACTGTCACCATGAGCACTGTCATCTTAGGAACTGCCAGCACGGACACTGCCACCATGAGCACTGTAACCATTGGCACTGCCACCGTAGGCACTGTCATCATGAGCACTGTCACCATGAGAACGTTCACCAGGGACACTGTCACCATGGGCACAATCACCCAGAGCACTGTCACCGTGAGCACTATCACAGTGAGCACTATCTCCCTGAGCACTGTCACCATGCGCACTGTCACCATGGGCACTGTCACGATGGGAACTGTCACCACGAGCACTATCACCGTGAGCACTATCATTAAGGGCACTGTCACTGTGAGCACTATCACCGTGAGCACTATCACCGTGAACACTTTCACCATGACTACTGTCACCGTGGGCACTATAAGCATGAGCACTATCACCATGAGCACTATCACTGCGGGCACTCTCACCGTGTTCACTGTCGCCATGAGCACTGTAACCATGAGCCCTATCACCATGGGAACTGTCACCATGGGAACGGTCACTATGGGCACTGCCACGATGAGCACTGTCACCATGGGAACTCTCACCATGAGCACTATCACCATGGGAAATGTCACCATGGGCACTGTCACCATGGGCGCTGTCACCATGGACACTGTCACCATGAGCACGATCATCATGGGCAGTGCCACCATAAGGAATTTCACCATTGTAACTCCAACCATGTACACCGCCAGCATGAGCACAGTCACCATGGGGACTGTCAACATGAGCACTGTCACCATGGGAAATGTCTCCATGAGCACTGTCACCATGAGCACTATCACCGTGAGCACTGTCACCATGGGAACTGTCACCATGTGCAATGTCACCATGGGAACTCTCACCATGAGCACTGTCACCATGAGAAATGTCACTATCGACAGTGTCACCATGGGCACTGTCACCATGGGGAGTGTCACCATGAGCATTATTACCATGAGCACTATCACCATGAGCACTATCACCAAGGGCAGTTTCACCATGAGCGCTATCACCGTGACCACTATCACCATGGGCAGTGTCACCGTCAGCAATATCAACATGGGCACTGTCACCGTGAACACCATTACAATGGGCACTATCTCCATGAGCACTATCACCGTGAGCACTGTCACTGTAGGCATTGTCAGCGTGTGCACGGTCACCATGAGCACTGTCACCATGAGCACTATCACCATGGGAACTGTCACCATGGGAACAGTCACCATGGGCAATGTCAACATGAGCACTCTCACCATGAGAACACTCACCATGAGCACTGTCACCATGGGAAATGTCACAATGGGCACTGTCACCATGGGCACTGTCACCATGGGTACTGTCACCATGGGCACATTCAACATGGGCACTATCACCATGCGAACTGTCACCATGAGCACTATCACCATGAGCACTATCACCAAGGGCACTGTCACCGTGAACACTGTCTCCGTGGGCACTGTCAACATGAGCACTGTCATGATGGGCACTGTCACCATAGGAACTGTCACCATGAGCACTGTCACTGTGGGCACTATCACCATGAGCACTATCACAATGGGCACTGTCACCATAGGCACTGTCACCATGGACACTGTCACCCTGAGCACTATCATCATGGGCAGTGCTACCATGAGGAATTTCACCATCGGAACTCCAACCATGTACACCGCCAGCATGAGCACAGTCACCATGGGCAGTGTCACCATGAGCACTGTCACCATGGGCACTTTCAACTTCGCCATGTCTACCATGCGAACTGTCACCATGAGCACTGTCACCATGAGCAATATCACCGTGAGAAGTTTCATCATGAGCATAGTCACCGTGGGCACTGTCACCATGAGCACTGTCAACATGGGCACTGTCAACATGAGCACTATCACCGTGAGCACTATCACCATGGGCAGTGTCACCGTGAGCAATATCACCATGGGCACTGTCACCGTGACCCCTATTACCATGGGTAATATCACCAAGGGCATTGTCATCGTGAGCACTGTCATCATGAGCAATGTCACCATGGGCACTGTCACCATGAGCACTGTCATCATGGGCAATGTCACCATGGCGACTGTCACCATTAGCACTGTCACTGTGGACACTATCACCGTGAGCACTATCACAATGGGCACTGTCACCATAGGCACTCTCACCTTGGACATTGTCACCATGAACACTATCATCATGGGCAGTGCCACCATAAGGAATTTCACCATGGGAACTCCAACTATGTACACCGCCAGCATGAGCACAGTCACCATGGGCAGTGTCACCATGATCACTGCCACCATGGGCACTTTCAACATGTGCACTGTCACCATGCGAACCGTCACCATGAGCACCATCACAATGAGCAGTATTACCATGAGCACTATCACCAAGGTCACTGTCAGCGGGAGCACTGTCACCGTGAGCACTATCACTGTGAGCATTGTCAACATGAGAATTGTCACCGTGGACACTGTCACCATGAGCACTGTCACCTTGGGCATTGTCAACATGAGCATTGTCACCATGGGAACTCTCACCATGAGCACTGTCACCATGAGAAATGTCACTATCGACAGTGTCACCATGGGCACTGTCACCATGGGGAGTGTCACCATGAGCACTATTACCATGAGCACTATTACCGTGAGCACTATCACCAAGGGCAGTGTCACCATGAGCACTATCACCGTGACCACTATCACCATGGGCAGTGTCACCGTCAGCAATATCAACATGGGCCCTGTCACCATGAGCACTATTACAATGGGCACTATCTCCATGAGCACTATCACCGTGAGCACTGTCACTGTGGGCATTGTCACCGTGTGCACGGTCACCATGAGCACTGTCACCATGAGCACTATCACCATGGGAACTGTCACCATGGGAACGGTCACCATGGGCAATGTCAACATGAGCACTCTCACCATGAGAACACTCACCATGAGCACTGTCACCATGGGAAATGTCACAATGGGCACTGTCACCATGGGCACTGTCATCATGGGTACTGTCACCATGGGCACTTTCAACATGGGCACTGTCACCATGCGAACTGTCACCATGAGCACTATCACCATGAGCACTATCACCAAGGGCACTGTCACCGTGAACACTGTCACTGTGGGCACTGTCACCATGAGCACTGTCATCATGGGCACTGTCACCATAGGCACTGTCACCATGGACACTGTCACCATGAGCACTATCATCATGGGCAGTGCTACCATGAGGAATTTCACAATCGGAACTCCAACCATGTACACCGCCAGCATGAGCACAGTCACCATGGGCAGTGTCACCATGAGCACTATCACCATGAGCACTATCACCATGTGCACTATCACCACAGGCCCTGTCACCGTGAGAACTATCACCGTGAGCACTGTCACCATGAGAACTGTCACCATGGGCACTGTAACCATGGAAACTGTCACCATGAGCACTATCACCGTGACCACTATCAACATGGGCAGTGTCACCGTGAGCACTATCACCATGGGCAGTGTCATCGTGAGCAATATCACTATGGGCACTGTCATGTGAGCAATATTACCATGGGTACTCTCACCAAGGGCACTGTCACCATGAGCACTGTCACCTTGGGTACTGTCACAATGACTACTGTCATCATGAGCACTGTCACCGTGCGAACTGTCACCTTGAGCACTATCACAATGAGAACTATCACCATGAGCACTATCACCAAGGGAACTGTCCCCATGAGCACTATCACCATGAGCACAATCACCATGGGCACTGTCACCGTGAGCACTATTATCATGGGTACTATCACCAAGGGCACTGTCAAGGTGAGCACTGTCACCATGGGAACTCTCACCATGGGCACTGTCACCGTGAGCACTATTATCATGGGTACTATCACCAAGGGCACTGTCAAGGTGAGCACTGTCACCATGGGAACTCTCACCATAAGCACTGTCACCGTTGGCCCTGTCCACATGAGCTCTGTCACCATGGACACCCTCACCATGGGCACTGTCAACATGAGCACTGTCACCATGAGCACTATTACCATGAGCACTATCACCAAGCGCACTATCACCAAGGGAAGTGTCACCATGAGCACTATCACCATGAGCAGTATTACCATGGGCAGTGTCACCTTGAGCAATATCAACATGGGCACTGCCAACGTAGGCACTCTTACAATAGGCACTATCACCATGAGCACTATCACTGTGAGCATTGTCACTGTGCGCATTGTCACCGTGTGCACTGTCACCATGGGCACTATCACCATGAGCACTATCACCATGGGAACTGTCACCATGGGAAAGGTCACCATGGGCAATGTCAACAAGCGCACTGTCACCATGGTAACTCTCACCATGAGCACTGTCACCATGGGAAATGTCACCATGTGCACTGTCACCATGGGCACTGTCACCATGGGTACTGTCACCATGGGCACATTCAACTTGAGCACTGTCACCTTGCAAACTATCACCATGTGCACTATCACCAAGAGCGCTATCACCAAGGGCACTGTCACCGTGAGCACTATCACAGTGGGCACTGTCCCCATGAGCACTGTCATTATGAGCACTGTCACCATAGGAACGGTCACAATGAGCACTGTCAATGTGGGCACTATCACCGTGAGCACTATACCAATGAACCCTGTCACCATGTGCAATGTCACCATGGGAACACTCACCATGAGCACTGTCACCATGATAAATGTCACTATCGACAGTGTCACCATAGGCACTGTCACCTTGGACACTGTCACCATGAGCACTAACATCATGGGCAGTGCTACCATGAGGAATTTCACCATCGGAACTCCAACCATGTACACCGCCGGCATGAGCACAGTCACCATCGGCAGTGCCACCATGAGCACTGTCACCGTGGGCACATTCAACATGCGCAGTGTCACCATGCGAACTGCCACCATCAGCACTATCACCATGAGAACTATCAACAAGGGCACTGTCCCCATGAGCACTGTCATCATGGGCACTGTCACCATGGGAACTGTCACCATTAGAACTGTCACTGTGGGCACTATCACCGTGAGCACTATCACAATGAACCCTGTCACCATGTGCAATGTCACCATGGGAACTCTCACCATGAGCACTGTCACCATGAGAAATGTCACTATCGAGAGTGTCACCATGGGCACTGTCACCATGGGGAGTGTCACCATGAGCACTATTACCATGAGCACTATCACCATGAGCACTATCACCAAGGGCAGTGTCACCATGAGCGCTATCACTGTGACCACTATCACCATGGGCAGTGTCACCGTCAGCAATATCAACATGGGGACTGTCACCATGAGCACTATTATAATGGGCACTATCTCCATGTGCCCTATCACCGTGAGCACTGTCACTGTGGGCATTGTCAGCGTGTGCACGGTCACCATGCGAACCGTCACCATGAGCACTATCACAATGAGCAGTATTACCATGAGCACTATCACCAAGGGCACTGTCAGCAGGAGCACTGTCACCGTGAGCACTATCACTGTGAGCATTGTCAACATGAGAATTGTCACCGTGGGCACTGTCACCATGAGCACTGTCACCATGGGAAATGTCACCATGGGCACTGTCACCATGCAAAGCGTCACCATGAGCACTATTATCATGAGCACTATCACCAAGGGCACTGTCAGCATGAGCAGTATTACCGTGAGCACTATCACCGTGAGCACTGTCACCATGAGCATTTTCACTGTGGGCACTGTCACCATGAGCATAGTCACCATGGGCATTGTCAACATGAGCATTGTCACCATGGGAACTCTCACCATGAGCACTGTCACCATGGGAAATGTCACCATGGGCACTGTCACCATAGGCACTGTCACCATGGACACTCTCAGCATGAGCACTATCATCATGTGCAATACCACCATAAGAAATGTCACCATGGGAACTCCAACCATGTACACAGCCAGCATGAGCACATTCACCATGGGCAGTGTCACCATGAGCACTATCACCATGAGCACTATCACCAGGGGAACTGTCACCGTGAGCACTATCACAGTGAGCACTGTCACCATGAGCACTGTCACCATGGGCACTATCACCTTGGGAACTGTCACCATGGGGATGGTCACCATGGACACTGTCAAGGTGAGCACTGTCACCATTGGAATTCTCACCATGAGCATTGTCACCGTGGGCACAGTCAACATGAGCACTGTCACCTTGGACACTGTCACCATGGGCACTCTCACCATGGGCACTGTCACCATGGACACTGTCACCATGGGCACTGTCAACATGAGCACTGTCACCATGGGAACTCTCACCATAAGCACTGTCACCATGGGAAATGTCACCATGGGCACTGTCACGATGGGCACTGTCACCATGGACACTGTCACCATGAGCACTATCGTCATGGGCATTGCCACCATAAGGAATTTCACCATGGGAACACCAAACATGTACACCACCAGCATGAGCACAGTCACCATGGGCAGTGTCACCATGAGCACTATCACCTTGAGCACTATCACCATGTGCACTATCACCACGGCACTGTCACCGTGAGAACTATCACCGTGAGCACTGTCACCATGAGAACTGTCACCATGGGCACTGTAACCATGGGAATTGTCACCATGAGCACTATCACTGTGAGCACTATCAACATGGGCAGTGTCACCGTGAGCACTGTCACCATGAGCACTGTCATCATGAGCACTGTCACCATGTGAACTGTCACCATGAGCACTATCACCATGAGCATTATCACCAAGGGAAGTGTCACCATGAGCACTATCACCGTGAGCACTATCACAATGGGCAGTGTCACCTTGCGCAATATCAACATGGGCACTGTCACCGTGAGCACTATCACAATAGGCACTATCACCATGAGCACTATCACCATGAGCAATGTCACCGTTGGCATTATCACCGTGTGCACAGTCACCATGAGCAATGTCACCATGAGCACTGTCATCATGGGTACTGTCACCATAGGAACTGTCACCATGAGCACTGTCACTGTGGGCACTCTCACCCTGAGCACTATCACAATGGGCACTGTCACCATGGACACTGTCACCATGAGCACTATCATCATGGGCAGTGCTACCATGAGCAATTTCACCATCGGAACTCCATCCATGTACACCGCCAGCGTGAGCACAGTCAACATGGGCAGTGTCACCATGAGCACTGTCCCCATGGGCACTTTCAACATGGGCCCTATCACCATGCGAACTGTCACCATGAGCACTATCACCATGAGCAATGTCACCATGAGCATAGTCACCATCGGGTCTGTCACCATGAGCACTATGAACGTGTGCACTATCACCATAGGTAGTGTCACGGTGAGCAATATCACCATGGGCACTGTCACCATGAGCACTATTACCATGGGCACTATCACCATGAGCACTATCACAGTGAGCACTGTCACCGTGGGCAATGTCACCATGTGCACTGTCACCATGAGCACTACCACCATGGGAAGTGTCAACATGGGAACGGTCACCATGGGCACTGTCAACGTGAGCACTGTCAGCATTGGAACTCTCACCAGGAGCACTGTTTCCATGGGAAATGTCACCCTGGACACTGTTCACTATGGGAAGTGTCACCATGAGCACTGTCACCATGGGCACTGTCACTATGGACACTGTCTCCATGGGCACTCTCACCATGGACACTGTCACTGTGGAAAATGTCACCATGGGCACTGTAACCATCTACACTGTCCCCAGGAGCACTATCACCATGGACACTGTATCCATCAGCATTGTCCCCATGGGCACTGTCAATATGAGCACTGTCACCATGGGAACTCTCACCATGAGCACTGTCACCATGGCCAGTGTCACCATGGCCACTGTCACCATAAGCACTGTCACAAAGGGAAATGTCACCATGGGCACTCTCACCATTTGCTCTGTCACCGTGGGCACTGTCACCATAAGCACTGTCACCATGAGCACTGTTCAACATGGGCACTGTCACCTAGAGCACTGCCACTGTGGGCACTATCACCGTGAGCACTGTCACCATGAGCACTGTCACCATGGACACTGTCACCATGAGCATTGTGACCTTGAGCACTGTCACCATGGGAACTTTCACCATGGGCACTGTAACCATGGGCACTGTCACCATGGACAATGTCACCTTGGGAACCGTCACCATGGAAAATGTCACCATGGGCACTGTAACCATGGACACTGTCACCAGGAGCACTATGACCATGGACACTCTTTCCATGAGCATTGTCCCCATGTACACTGTCAACATTGGAACTGTCATCATGGGCACTGTCACCATGAGAACTATCACCATGAGCACCGTCAATATGGGAACTGCCAACATGAGCACTGTCACGGTGAGCACTGTCACCATGATCATTGTCACCAGGAGCATTGTCATCATGGGAAGTGTCACCATGAGTACTGTCACCATGGGCACTCTCACCATGGGCACTGTTGACCATGGAAACTGTCACCATGGGCACTGTGAACATGAGCACTGTCACCATGGTAACTCTTACCATGAACACTGTCACCATGGGAAATGTCACCATGGGCACTGTCAGCATGGGCATTGTTACCATGGACACTGTCACCATGAGCACTATCATCATGGGCAGTGCCACCTTGAGGAATTTCACCATGTCAACTCCAACCATGTACACCACCAGCATGAGCACAGTCACCATGGGCCGTGTCACCGTGAGCACTATTACCATGGGCACTTTCAACATGGGCACTGTCACCATGCGAACTGTCACCATGAACACTATCACTATGAGCACTATCACCATGAGCACTATCACAAAGGGCACTGTCACCGTGAGCTCTGTCACCATGAGCACTGTCACCGTGGGCAATGTCACCATGAGCACTGTCACCGTGGGCACTCTCACCCTGGAAACTGTCACCATGAGCACTATCACCGTGAGCACTAACACCATTTGCAGTGTCACCGTGAGCAATATCACCATGGGAAATGTCACAGTGAGCACTATTACCATGGGCACTATCACCATGAGCACTCTCACCGTGAGCACTGTCACCGTGGGCACTGTCACCGTGTGCACTGTCACCATGGGCAGTGTCACCATGAGCACTGTCACCGTGGGCTCTGTCATCATGGACACTGTCATCTTAGGAACTGCCACCATGGACACTGCCACCATGAGCACTGTAACCATTGGCACTGCCACAGTGAGCACTCTCACCATGAGCACTCTCACCATGGGAAATGTCACCATGAGCACGGTCACCAGGGACACTGTCACCATGGGCACTATCCACCAGAGCACTGTCACCGTGAGCACTATCACAATGGGCAGTATCACCGTGAGCAATATCGCCATGGGCAGTGTCACCATGAGCACTATAACCATGAGCACTATCACCCTGAGCACTATCACTAAGGGCACAGTCACCATGATCACTATCACCATATGCACTGACACCATGGGCACTGTCAACATGGGAACTCTCATCATGATCACTGTCACCATGGGCACTGTCACCATGGGCACTCTCACCATGGGCACTGTTGGCCATGGACACTGTCACCATGGGCACTGTGAACATGAGCACTGTCACCATGGAAACTCTTACCATGAACACTGTCACCATGGGAAATGTCACCATGGGCACTGTCACCATGTGCACTGTCACCATGGACACTGTCAACATGTGCACTGTCACCATGGGAATTCTCACCATGAGCACTGTCACCATGGGAAATGTCACTATTGGCAGTGTCACCGTGGGCATTGTCACCATGGGCAGTGTCACCATGAGCACTATCACCAAGGGCACTGTCAACGTGAGCACTATCACTGTGAGCACTCTCACCATGAGCACTGTCACCATGAGCATTGTCACCATGGGCAATGTCATCATGAGCACTGTCACCATGGGCACTGTAACCATGGGAACGGTCACCATGAGCACTATCACCGTGAGCACTATCACCATGGGCAGTGTCACCGTGAGAAATATCAACATGGGCACTGTCACATTGAGTGCTATTACCATGGGTACTATCACCAAGGGCACTGTCACCGTGAGCACTGTCACCATGAGAACTGTCACCGTGGGCACTGTCAACATGAGCACTGTCATCATGGGCACTGTCACCATGGGAATTCTCACCATTAGCACTGGAACCATGGGAAATGTCACCATGGGCACTATCACTATGGGCACTGTGACCATGGGCAGTTTCACTATGAGCACTGTCACCGTGGGCAATGTCATCATGAGCAATGTCACAATGGGCACTGTAACCATGGGAACGGTCACCATGAGCACTATCACCATGAGCACTATCACCATGGGCAGTGACACCGTGAGAAATATCACCATGGGCACTGTCACATTGAGCGCTATTACCATGGGAACTATCACCAAGGGCACTGTCAAGGTGAGAACTGTCACCATGAGCACTGTCACCATGGACACTCTCACCATGGGCACTCTCACCATGGGCAATGTTACCATGGACAGTGTCACCATGGGCATGGTCAACATGAGCGTTGTCACCATGGGAACTCTCACCATGAGCTCTGTCACATGGGAAATGTCACCATGGGCACTGTCACCATAGGCACTCTCACCATGAGCACTATCATCATGGGCATGGCCAGCATAAGGAATTTCACCATGGGAACTCCAACCATGTACACCGCCAGCAGGAGCACAGTCACCATGGGCAGTGTCACCATGAGCACTATCACCATGAACACTATCACCGTGAGCACTATCACCGTGGGTAGTGTCACCGTGAACACTATCACCATGGGCAGTGTCACCGTGAGCAATATCACTATGGGCACTCTCATGTGAGCACTATTACCGTGGGTACTATCACCAAGGGCCCTCTCACCGTGAGCACTGTCACCATGAGCACTGTCACCATAGGCACTGTCACCATGGACACTCTCAGCATGAGCACTATCATCATGTGCAATACCACCATAAGGAATGTCACCATGGGAACTCCAACCATGTACACCGCCAGCATGAGCACATTCACCATGGGCAGTGTCAGCATGAGCACTATCACCATGAGCACTATCAGAGTGAGCAGTGTAACCGTGGGCAATGTCACCATGTGCACTGTCACCATGAGCACTGTCACCATGAGCACTATCACCATGGGAAGTGTCAACATGGGAACGGTCACCATGGGCACTGTCAACGTGAGCACTGTCAGCATGGGAACTCTCACCAGGAGCACTGTCTCCATGGGAAATGTCACCATGGACACTGTTCACCATGGGAAGTGTCACCATGAGCACTGTCACCATGGGCACTGTCTCCATGGGCACTCTCACCATGGGCACTGTCACTGTGGAAAATGTCACCATGGGCACTGTAACCATCTACACTGTCCCCAGGAGCACTATCACCATGGACACTGTATCCATCAGCATTGTCCCCATGGGCACTGTCAACATGAGCACTGTCACTATCGGCACATTCGCCATGGGAACTCTCACTATGAGCACTGTCACCATTGGAAATGTCACTGTGGGCATTGTCACCAAGGGCACTGTCACCATGGGCACTGTCAACATGAGCACTGTCACCATGGGCACTGTCACCATGGGCACTATCACAAAGGACACTGTCACCATGAACACTCTTACCATGGCAAATGTCACAATGGGCACTGTCAACATTGGCACTGTCACCGTGGACACCATCTCCATGGGCACTGTCACCATGAGCACTGTTCACCATGGGAAGTGTCACCATGGACACTGTCGCCATGGGTACTGTCACCATGGGTATTGTCCTCATGGGAACTCTTAGCAAGAGCACAGTCACCATGGGCAATGTCACCATGGACAATGTCACCATGGGCAATGTCAACATGAGCACTCTCACCATGGAAAATGTCACCATGAGCACTATCACCGTGGGCAGTGTCACCGTGAGCACTATCACCATGGACACTGTCACCATGGGCCCTCTCACCATGGGCAATATCATCATGGACACTCTCACCATGAACACTGTCAACATGGGAAATGTCACCATGGTCACTGTCACCATGGGCACTTTCAACATGGGCAGTGTCACCGTGCGAAATGTCACCATGGGCAGTGTCACCATGAGCACTGTCACCATTGGCACTGTCACCATGGACACTGTCACCAGGAACACTATCATCATGGGCAGTGCCACCATGAGGAATTTCAACATGGGAACACCAACCCTGTACACCACCAGCGTGAGCACAGTCACCATGGGCATTATCACCATGAGCACTGTCACCATGGGAACTTTCAACATGGGCACTATCAGCATGCGAACTGTCACCATGGGCAGTGTCACCATGAGCACTATCACCAAAGGCACTGTTAACGTGAGCACTATCACCATGAGCACTATTACCATTGGCAGTGTCACCGTGAGCAATATCACCATGGGCAGTGTCACCATGGGCACTATCACCATGAACACTATCACCAAGGGAACTGTCACCGTAAGCACTATCATCGTGAGCACTATCACCCTGAGCACTGTCACCGTGGGTACTGTCACTATGAGCACGGTCCCTATGGGCAATGTCACCATGGGAACTGTCACCATGAGCACTATCACCGTGAGCACTATCACCATGGGCAGTGTCACCATGAGCAATATCACCATGGGCACTGTCAACATGAGCACTATTACCATGGGCAATATCACCATGAGCACTATCAACGTGAGCACTGTCACCGTGAGCACTGTCACCATAGACACTGTCACCAGGGAAACTGTCACCATGAGCACTCTTACCATCAGCACTGTCACTATGGGCAGTGTCATGGTGAGCAATATCACCATGGGCACAGTCACCATGGGCAATGTCACAATGAGCTGTGTCACCATGATCACTGTCACGATGGGAACTGTCACCATGGGAACTGTCACCATGAGAACCATCACCGTGAGCACTATCACCATGAACTGGGTCACCATGAGCAATATCACCATTGGCACTGTCACCGTGAGCACTATTACCATGGGCACTATCACCATGAGCACTATCACCGTTATCACTGTCACCGTGGGCACTGTCACCATGGGCACTGTCACAATGAGCACTGTGACCATGATCACTGTCACGATGGGCACTGTCACCATGGGAACTTTCACCATGGGAACTGTCACCATGAGAACCATCACCGTGAGCACTATCACCATGAACAGGGTCACCATGAGCAATATCACCATTGGCACTGTCACCGTGAGCACTATTACCATGGGCACTATCACCATGAGCACTATCACCATTATCACTGTCACCGTGGGCACTGTCACCATGAGCACTATCACCATAAGCACTATCACCAAGGGCACTGTCACCGTGAGCACTATCACCATGGGCACTGTCACCATGGGCATTGTCAACATGGGAACTCTCATCATGAGCACTGTCACCATGGGAAATGTCACCATGGGGACTGTCACCAAGGGCACTGTCACCATGGGCACTTTCAACATGGGCCCTATCACCATGCGAACTGTCACCATGAGCACTATCATCATGAGCACTGTCACCATGAGCATTATAACCGTGAGCACTGTCTCCATGAGCATATTCACCATGGGCTCTGTCACCATGAGCACTATGACCGTATGCACTATCACCATAGGCAGTGTCACGGTGAGCAATATCACCATGGGCACTGTCACCGTGAGCACTATTACCATGGGCACTATCACCATGAGCACTATCAGAGTGAGCACTGTCACCGTGGGCAATGTCACCATGTGCACTGTCACCATGAGCACTGTCACCATGAGCACTATCACCATGGGAAGTGTCAACATGGGAACGGTCACCATGGGCACTGTCAACGTGAGCACTGTCAGCATGGGAACTCTCACCAGGAGCACTGTCTCCATGGGAAATGGCACCATGGACACTGTTCACCATGGGAAGTGTCACCATGAGAACTGTAACCATGGGCACTGTCACTCTGGACACTGTCTCCATGGGCACTCTCACCATGGGCACTTTCACTGTAGAAAATGTCAACATGGGCACTGTAACCATCTACACTGTCCCCAGGAGCACTATCACCATGGACACTGTATCCATCAGCATTGTCCCCATGGGCACTGTCAACATGAGCACTGTCACCATGGGCACTGTCACCATGGGCACTATCACAATGGACACTGTCACCATGAGCACTCTTACCATGGCAAATGTCACAATGGGCACTGTCAACATTGGCACTATAACCATGGACACCATCACCATGGGCACTGTCACCATGAGCACTGTTCACCATGGGAACTGTCACCATGGACACTGTCGCCATGGGTACTGTCACCATGGGTACTGTCCTCATGGGAACTCTTACCAAGAGCACAGTCACCATGGGCACTGTCACCATGGACAATGTCACCATGGGCAATGTCAACATGAGCACTCTCACCATGGGAAATGTCACCATGAGCACTATCACCGTGGGCAGTGTCACTGTGAGCAATATCACCATGGGCAGTGTCACCATGAGCACTATCACCATGGACACTGTCACCATGGGCACTCTCACCATGGGCAATGTCATCATGGACACTCTCACCATGAACTCTGTCACCATGGGAAATGTCACCATGGTCACTGTCACCATGGGCACTGTCACCATGAGCACTATTACCATAGGTACTATCACCAAGGGCACTGTCACCGTGAGCACTGTCACCATGAGCACTGTCACCGTAGACACTGTCACCATGAACAATCTCATCATGGGCAGTGCCACCATAAGGAATTTCAGCATGGGAACTCCAACCATCTATACCACCAGCATGAGCATAGTCACCATGGGCAGTGTCACCATGAGCACTGCCACCTTGGGCACTTTCAACATGGGCACAGTCACCATGCGAACTATCACCATGAGCACTATCACCATGAGCAATATTACCATGAACACTATCACCAAGGGCACTGTCAACGTGAGCATTAGCACCGTGAGCACTATCACCATGAGCACTGTCACCGTGAGCACTGTCACCGTGGGCACTGTCACCGTGTGCACTGTCAACATGAGCACTGTCACCATGGGAAATGTCACCATGGGCACCGTCACCATGGGCAGTGTCACAATGAGCACTGTCACCATGGACACTCTCATGACGGACACTGTCACCATGAGCACTATCATCATGGGCAGTGCTACCATGAGGAATTTCACCATCGGAACTCCAACCAAGTACACCGCCAGCATGAGCACAGTCATCATGGGCAGTTCCACTATGAGCACTGTCACCATGGACACTGTATCTATGGGAACTGTCACCATGGGCACTATCACGGTGAGCACTATCACCATGGGAAATGTCACCATGGGAACGGTCGCCATGGGCATTGTCAAGATGATCACTGTCACCATGGGAACTGTCACCATGAGCACTGTCACCGTGGGCACTGTCAACATGAGCACTATCACCATGGAAACGGTCACCATGGGAACTGTCACCATGGGCACTCTCACCATAGGCCCTGTCACCATGGGCACTGTCACCATGGACACTGTCACCATGAGCACTATCATCATGGGCAGTACCACCATAACACTTGTACCATGGGAACTCCAACCATGTACACCTCCAGCGTGAGCACAGTCACCATGGGCAGTGTCAACATGAGCACTGTCACCATGGGCAATTTCAACAGGGGCAGTGTCACCATGCAAACTGCCACCATGAGCACTATCACCATGAGCACTATCACCAAGGGCACTGTCACCGTGAGCACTATTAACATGTGTACTATCACCAAGGGCACTGTCACCATGAGCACTGTCATCATGGGCACTGTCACCATGGGAACTGTCACCATTAGAACTCTCACTGTAGGCATTATCAACATGAGCACTATCACAATGGGCACTGTCACCATAGGCACTGTCACCGTGCACACTGTCACCATGAACACTATCATCATAGGCAGTGCCACCATAAGGAATTTCACCATGGGAACTCCAACCATGTATACCACAAGCATGAGCATAGTCACCATGGGCAGTGTCACCATGAGCACTGCCACCATGGGCACTTTCAACATGGGCACAGTCACCATGCGAACTATCACCATGAGGACTATCACCATGAGTAATATTACCATGAACACTATCACCAAGGGCACTGTCAACATGAGCACTATCACCGTAAGCACTATCACCATGAGCACTGTCACCGTGAGCACTGTCACCGTGGGCACTGTCACTGTGTGCACTGTCACCATGGGCAATTTCAACATGGCCACTGTCACCATGGGCACTGTCACCATGGACACTGTCATCATGAGCTCTGTTACCAAGGGAAATGTCACCACGAGCACTGTCATCTTGGGAACTGCCACCATGGACACTGCCACCCTGAGCACTGTAACCATTGGCACTGCCACAGTGAGCACTGTCACCGTGAGCACTGTCACCATGGGCACTGTCAACATGTGCACTGTCACCATGGGAACTCTCACCATGAGCACTGTCACCATGGGAAATGTCACTATGGGCAGTGTCACGATGAGCACTGCCACCATGGGCACTTTCAACATGGGCACTGTCACCATGCGAACTGTCACCATGAGCACTATTACCATGAGCATTATCACCAAGGGCACTGTCAGCGTGAGCACTATCACCGTGAGCACTATCACCATGAGCACTGTCACCATGAGGATTTTCACCGTGGGCACTGTCACCATGAGCACTGTCACCATGGGCATTGTCAACATAAGCATTGTCACCATGGGATCTCTCACCATGAGCACTGTCACCATGGGAAATGTCACCATGGGCACTGTCACCATAGGCATTGTCAACATGGACACTCTCACCATGAGCACTATCATCATAGGCATTGCCACCATAAGGAATTTCACCATCGGAACTCCAACCATGTACACCGCCAGCATGAGCACATTCACCATGGGCCGTGTCACCATGAGCACTATCACCATGAGCACTATCATTAAGGGCACTGTCACCGTGAGCACTATCACCGTGAACACTTTCACCATGACTACTGTCACCGTGGGCACTATAAGCATGAGCACTATCACCATGAGCACTGTCACTGTGGGCACTGTCACTGTGTTCACTGTCACCATGAGCACTGTAACCATGAGCCCTATCACCATGGGAACTGTCACCATGGGAAGGGTCACTATGGGCACTGCCAAGATGAGCACTGTCACCATGGGAACTCTCACCATGAGCACTATCACCATGGGAAATATCACCATGGGCACTGTAACCATGGGGACTTTCACCCTGAGCACTATCACCCTGAGCACTATCACCATGGGCAGGGTCACCGTGAGCAATATCACCATGGGAACTGTCACCATGAGCACTATTAACATGTGTACTATCACCAAGGGCACTGTTACCATGAGCACTATTACCATGAGCACTGTCACCGTTGGCACTGTCACCATGAGCACTGTCATCATGGGCACTGTCACCATGGGAACTGTCACCATTAGAACTCTCACTGTAGGCATTATCAACATGAGCACTATCACAATGGGCACTGTCACCATAGGCACTGTCACCGTGCACACTGTCACCATGAACACTATCATCATGGGCAGTGCCACCATAAGGAATTTCACCATGGGAACTCCAACTATGTACACCGCCAGCATGAGCACAGTCACAATGGGCAGTGTCACCATGATCACTGCAACCATGGGCACTTTCAACATGGGCCCTGTCACCATGCGAACTATCTCCATGAGCACTATCACCGTGAGCAATGTCACCATGAGCATAGTCACCATGGGCACTGTCACAATGAGCACTGTCACCATGGGCACTGTAACCATGGGGACTTTCACCCTGAGCACTATCACCGTGAGCACTATCACCAAGGGCAGGGTCACCGTGAGCAATATCACCATGGGCACTGTCACCGTGAGCACTATTAACATGTGTACTATCACCAAAGGCACTGTCACCATGAGCACTATCACCATGAGCACTGTCACCGTTGGCACTGTCACCATGAGCACTGTCATCATGGGCACTGTCAACATGGGAACTGTCACCATTAGAACTCTCACTGTAGGCATTATCAACATGAGCACTATCACAATGGGCACTGTCACCATAGGCACTGTCACCGTGCACACTGTCACCATGAACACTATCATCATGGGCAGTGCCACCATAAGGAATTTCACCATGGGAACTCCAACCATGTATACCACAAGCATGAGCATAGTCACCATGGGCAGTGTCACCATGAGCACTGCCACCATGGGCACTTTCAACATGGGCACGGTCACCATGCGAACTATCACCATGAGGACTTTCACCATGAGCAATATTACCATGAACACTCTCACCAAGGGCACTGTCAACCTGAGAACTATCACCGTAAGCACTATCACCATGAGCACTGTCACCGTGAGCACTGTCACCGTGGGCACTGTCACCGTGTGCACTGTCACCATGGGCAATTTCAACATGGCCACTGTCACCATGGGCACTGTCACCATGGACACTGTCATCATGAGCTCTGTTACCAAGGGAAATGTCACCATGAGCACTGTCATCTTGGGAACTGCCACCATGGACACTGCCACCCTGAGCACTGTAACCATTGGCACTGCCACAGTGAGCACTGTCACCGTGAGCACTGTCACCATGGGCACTGTCACAATGTGCACTGTCACCATGGGAATTCTCACCATGAGCACTGTCACCATGGGAAATGTCACTATGGGCAGTGTCACCTTGGGCACTGTCACCATGGGCAGTGTCACCATGAGCACTATTACCATGAGCACTATCACCATGATCACTATCACCATGGGCACTGTCACCATGAGCACTATTACCATAGGTGCTATCACGAAGGGCACTCTCACCGTGAGCACTGTCACCATGAGCACTGTCACCGTGGACACTGTCACCATGAACACACTCATCATGGGCAGTGCCACCATAAGGAATTTCAGCATGGGAACTCCAACCATCTATACCACCAGCATGAGCATAGTCACCATGGGCAGTGTCACCATGAGCACTGCCACCTTGGGCACTTTCAACATGGGCACAGTCACCATGCGAACTATCACCATGAGCACTATCACCATGAGCAATATTACCATGAACACTATCACCAAGGGCACTGTCAACGTGAGCATTAGCACCGTGAGCACTATCACCATGAGCACTGTCACCGTGAGCACTGTCACCGTGGGCACTGTCACCGTGTGCACTGTCAACATGAGCACTGTCACCATGGGAAATGTCACCATGGGCACCGTCACCATGGGCAGTGCCACAGTGAGCACTGTCACCATGGACACTCTCATGACGGACACTGTCACCATGAGCACTATCATCATGGGCAGTGCTACCATGAGGAATTTCACCATCGGAACTCCAACCAAGTACACCGCCAGCATGAGCACCGTCACCATGGGCCGTTCCACTATGAGCACTGTCACCATGGACACTGTATCCATGGGAACTGTCACCATGGGCACTATCACGGTGAGCACTATCACCATGGGAAATGTCACCATGGGAACGGTCGCCATGGGCATTGTCAAGATGATCACTGTCACCATGGGAACTGTCACCATTAGCACTGTCACCGTGGGCACTGTCAACATGAGCACTATCACCATGGAAACGGTCACCATGGGAACTGTCACCATGGGCACTCTCACCATAGGCCCTGTCACCATGGGCACTGTCACCATGGACACTGTTACCATGAGCACTATCATCATGGGAAGTACCACCATAACACTTGTACCATGGGAACTCCAACCATGTACACCTCCAGCGTGAGCACAGTCACCATGGGCAGTGTCAACATGAGCACTGTCACCATGGGCAATTTCAACAGGGGCAGTGTCACCATGCGAACTGCCACCATGAGCACTATCACCATGAGCACTATCACCAAGGCCACTGTCACCGTGAGCACTATCACCGTGAGCACTATCACCATGGGCAGTGTCACCGTGAGCAATATCAACATGGGCAGTGTCAGCATCAGCACTATTACCATGGGCAGTATCAAGTTGAGCACTATCACCTTGCGCAGTGTCACCGTGGGCACTGTCACCATGGGCACTGTCAACATGAGCACAGTCACCATAGGAACTCTCACCATGAGCACTGTCACCATGGGAAATTTCACCATGGGCACTGTCACCATGAGCACTATCATCATGGGGAGTGCCACCATGAGGAATTTCATCATGGGAACTCCAACCATATACACTGCCAGCTTAGCACAGTCACCATGGTCTGTGTCACCATGAGCACTGTCACCGTGAGCACTGTCACCATGGGAACTGTCACCACGTGCACTGTCACCATGGGAACTCTCACCATGAGCTTTGTCACCATGACAAATATCACTATGGGCAGTGTCACCATGGGGACTGTCACCATAGGCAGTGTCTCCATGATCACTATTACCATGAGCACTATCACCATGAGCACTATCACCATGAGCAGTATTACCATGAGCACTATCACCAAGGGCACTGTCAACGTGAGCACTATCACCGTGAGCACTATCACCATGGGCACTGTCACCTTGAACAATATCACCATGCGCAGTGTCACCGTGAGCCCTATTACCATGGGAACTATCACCAAGGGCACTGTCACTGTGAGCACTGTCACCATGAGCACTGTCACCGTGGGCACTATCAACATGAGCACTGTCACCATGGGCACTGTCACCATGGGAACTGTCACCATGAGAACTGTCACCGTGGGCAATGTCACCATGAGCACTGTCACCATGAGAACTGTCACCGTGGGCAATGTCACCATGAGCACTGTCACCGTGGACACTGTCACCATGGGAACTGTCACCATGAGCACTATCACCGTGAGGACTATAACCATGGGCACTGTCACCGTGAGCAATATCACCATGAACACTGTAACCATGGGAAATGTCACCGTGGGCACTGTCAGCATGTGCACTGTCAACATGAGCACTGTCACCATGGGAAATATCACCATGGGCACTGTCACCATAGGCAGTGTCATCATGAGCACAGTCACCATGGGCACTCTCACGATGGACACTGTCACCATGAGCACTATCATCATGGGCAGTGCCACCATGAGGAAATTCACCATGGGAACTCCAATCATGTACACCGCCAGCATGAGCACAGTCACCATGGCAGTGTCACCATGAGGACTGTCGCCATGGGCACTTTCAACATGGGCACTGTCACTATGGGAACTGTCACTAAAAGCACAGTCACCATGCGCACTGTCACCAGGGACACTGTCACCATGGGCACTCTCACCATGGGCAATGTCACCATGGACGCTGTCACCATGGGCATGGTCAGCATGATCATTGTCACCATGGGCAGTGTCACCATGAGCACTATTACCATGCGCACTATCACCATGAGCACTATCACCGTGAACACTGTCACCATGAGCACTGTCACCATGAACACTATCACCAATGGCACTGTCACTGTGAGCAGTGTCACCGTGAGCACTGTCACCGTGTGCACTGTCACAATGAGCACTATCACCATAGGAACTATGACCATAGGAATGATCACCATGGGCACTGTCAAGATGAGCACTGTCACCATGGGAACTCTCACCATGAGCACTGTCACCATGGGAAATGTCACCATGGGCACTATCGTCATGGGCAGGAGCCACCATGAGGAGTTTCACCATGAGAACTCCAACCATGTATACCGCCAGCTTTAGGACAGTAACCATGGGCTGTGTCACCGTGAGCGCTGTTACCATGGGCACTGTCACCAGGCGAACTGTCACCATGAGCACTGTCACCGTGGGCAATGTCACCATGAGAACTGTCACCGTGGGCAATGTCACCATGGGAACTGTCACCGTGAGCACTATCACCGTGAGCACTCTAACCATGGGCAGTGTCACCGAGAGCAATATCACCATGAACACTGTCACAGTGGGCACTGTTTCCGTGTGCACTGTCAACATGAGCACTGTCACTGTGTGCACTGTCACCATGAGCACTGTCATCATGGGCACTCTCACGATGGACACTGTCACCATGGGCAGTGCCACCATGAGGAATTTCACCTTGGGAACTCCAACCATGTACACTGCCAGCATGAGCATAGTCACCATGGGCACTGTCACCGTGAGCAGTGTCACCATGGGCACTTTCAACATGGCCACTCTCACCTGGGCACTGTCACCGTGGACACTGTTATCATGAACTCTGTTACAATGGGAAATGTCACCATGAGCACTGTCATCTTGGGAACTGCCACCATTGACACTGCCACCATGAGAACTGTAACCATTGGCACTGCCACAGTGAGCACTTTCACCGTGAGCACTGTCACCATGGGAACTGTCACCATGTGCACTGTCACCATGTGCACTGTCAACATGAGCACTGTCACCATGGGAAATGTCACCATGGGCAGTGTCACCATGGGCATTGTCACCATGGGAAGTGTCACCATGAGCACTATTACCATGAGCACTATCACCATGAGCACTATCACCAAGGGCAGTGTCACTGTGTTCACTATCACCGTGAGCACTATCACCATGGGCAGTGTCACCGTGAGCACTGCCACCGTGGTGATTGTCACTATGTACACTGTCACCATGAGCACTGTCACCATGAGCACTATCATCATGGGCATTGCCACCATAAGGAATTACCCCATGGGAACTCCAACCATGTACACTGCCAGCATGAGCAGAGTCACCATGGGCAGTGTCACCTTGAGCACTATCACCATGAGCACTGTCACCATGAGCACTGTCACCGTGGGCACTGTAACCATGGGAACTGTCACCATGAGCACAATCACCGTGAGCACTATCACCATGGGCAGTGTCACCATGAGAAATATCACCAAGGGCACTGTCACCGTGAGCACTGTTACCATGAGCACTGTCACCATGGGCACTGTCAACATGAGCACTGTCATCATGGGCACTGTCACCATGGGAACTATCACTATGGGCACTGTCACCATGGGTAGTGTCACTATGAGCACTGTCACCATGAACACTGTCACCATGAGCACTGTCACTGTGGGCACTGTCACCATGAGCACTGACACCATTGGCACTTTCAACATGGGCACAGTCACCATGCGAACTATCACCATGAGCACTATCACTATGAGCAATATTACCATGAACACTATCACCAAGGGCACTGTCAAAGTGAGCACTATCACTGTGAGCACTATCACCATGAGCACTGTCACCGTGAGCACTGTCACCGTGTGCACTGTCACCATGTGCACTGTCAACATGAGCACTGTCACTATGGGAAATGTCACCATGGGCAGAGTCACCATGGGCAGTGTCACCATGAGCACTGTCACCATGGGCACTCTCACAATGGACACTGTCACCTTGAGCACTATCATCATGGACAGTGCTATCATGAGGAATTTCACCATTGGAACTACAACCAAGTACACTGCCAGCATGAGCACAGTCACCATGGGCAGTGCCACTATGAGCACTGTCACCATGGGCACTCTCCACATGGGCACTGTCACCATGCCAACAGTCACCATGAGCACTATCACCATGAACACTATCACAAATGGCACTGTCACTGTGAGCACTGTCACCGTGAGCACTGTCACTGTGGGCACTGTCACCATGAGCACTGTCATCATGGGCAGTGTCAACATAGACACTGTCACCATGAGCACTATCATCATGGGCAGTGCTACCATAAGGAATTTCACCATCGGAACTCCAAACATGTACACTGCCAGCATGAGCACAGTCACCATGGGCAGTGTCACCATGAGCACGGCCACCATGGGCACTTTCAACATGGGCACTGTCACCATGGGAACTATCACCATGAGCACTATCACCATGAGCAGTATTACCATGAGCACTATCACCAAGGGCACTGTCAACATGAGCAGTATCACCGTGAGCACTATCACCGTGGGCAGTGTCACCGTGAGCAATATCACCTTTGGCACTGTCACCATGAGCACTATTACCATGGGTACTATCACCAAGGGCACTGTCACTGTGAGCACTGTCACCATGAGCACTGCCACCGTCGGCAGTATCATCACGAGCACTATCACCATGGGCACCATCATCATGGGCATTGCCACCACAAGGAATTTCCCCATGGGAACTCCAACCATGTACACTGCCAGCATGAGCAGAGTCACCATGGGCAGTGCCACCATGAGCACTGTCACCATGGGCACTTTCAACATGGGCCCTGTCACCATGCGAACTGTCACCATGAGCACTATCACTGTGAGCACTGTCACCATGAGCATAGTCACCGTGGGCACTGTCACCATGAGCACTGTCACCATAGGTACTTTCAACAAGGCCATTTTCACCATGGCAACTGTCACCATGGACACTGTCATCATGAGCTCTGTTACCATGGGAAATGTCACCATGAGCACTGTCACTTTGGGAACTGCCACCATGGACACTGCCACCATGAGCACTTTAACCATTGGCACTGCCACAGTGAGCACTGTCACCATGAGCAGTGTCACCATGGGAACTGTCACCATGTGCACTGTCACCATTGGAACTCTCACCATGAGCACTGCGACAATGGGAAATGTCACTATGGGCAGTGTCACCATGGGCACTGTCACCATGGGCAGTGTCACTATGAGCACTATTACCATGAGCACTATCACCATGAGCACTATCACCATGGGCACTGTCACAGTGAGCACTATTACCATGGGTACTATCACCATGGGCAATGTCACCATGGACGCTGTCACCATGGGCATGGTCAACATGATCATTGTCACCATGGGCAGTGTCACCATGAGCTCTATTACCATGCGCACTATCACCATGAGCACTATCACCGTGAACACTGTCACCATGAGCACTGTCACCATGAACACTATCACCAATGGCACTGTCACTGTGAGCAGTGTCACCGTGAGCACTGTGACAGTGGGCAGTGTCACCGTGTGCACTGTCACAATGAGCACTATCACCATGGGAACTATGACCATAGGAATGGTCACCATGGGCACTGTCAAGATGAGCACTGTCACCATGGGAACTCTCACCATGAGCACTGTCACCATGGGAAATGTCACTATGAGCACTGTCATCTTGGGAACTGCCACCATTGACAATGCCAGCATGAGAACTGTAACCATTGGCACTGCCACAGTGACCACTGTCACCGTGAGCACTGTCACCATGGGAACTGTCACCATGTGCACTGTCACCATGTGCACTGTCAACATGAGCACTGTCACCATGGGAAATGTCACCATGGGCAGTGTCACCATGGGCACTGTCACCATGGGCAGTGTCACCATGAGCACTATTACCATGAGCACTTTCACCATGAGCACTATCACCATGGGCAGTGTCACCATGAGAAATATCACCAAGGGCACTGTCACCGTGAACACTGTTACCATGAGCACTGTCACCGTGGGCACTGTCATCATGGGCACTGTCACCATGGGAACTCTCACCATAAGCACTGTCACCATGGGAAATGTCACCATGGGCACTGTCACCATGGGCAGTGTCACTATGAGCACTGTCACCATGGGCACTGTCACCAGGAACACTGTCACCATGAGCACTGTCACCGTGGGCACTGTCAACATGAGCACTGTCATCATGGGCACTGTCACCATGGGAACTCTCACCATGAGCACTGTCACCATGGGAAATGTCACCATGGGCACTATCAGTATGGGCACTGTCACCATGGGCTGTGTCACTATGAGCACTGTCACCATGGGCACTGTCACCATGAACACTGTCACCATGAGCACTGTCACCGTGGGCAGTGTCACCATGAGCACTGCCACCATTGGCACTTTCAACATGGGCACAGTCACCATGCGAACTATCACCATGAGCACTATCACCATGAGCAATATTACCATGAACACTATCACCAAGAGCACTGTCAAAGTGAGCACTATCACTGTGAGCACTATCACCATGAGCACTGTCACCGTGAGCACTGTCACCGTGTGCACTGTCACCATGTGCACTGTCCACATGAGCACTGTCAACATGGGCACTCTCACGATGGACAAGGTCAACATGAGCACTATCATCATGGGCAGTGCTACCATGAGGAATTTCACCATTGGAACTCTAACCAAGTACACTGCCAGCATGAGCACAGTCACCATTGGCAGTGCCACTATGAGCACTGTCACCTTGGGCAATCTCCACATGGGCACTGTCACCATGCCAACAGTCACCATGAGCACTATCACCCTGAACACTATCACAAATGGCACTGTCACTGTGAGAACTGTCACCGTGAGCATTGTCACTGTTGGCACTGTCATCATGGGCACTGTCACCATAGACACTGTCACCATGAGCACTATCATCATGGGCAGTGCTACCATAAGGAATTTCACCATCGGAACTCCAAACATGTACACTGCCAGCATGAGCACAGTCACCATGGGCAGTGTCACCATGAGCACTGCCACCATGGGCACTTTCAACATGGGCACTGTCACCATGCAAACTATCACCATGAGCACTATCACCATTAGCAGTATTACCATGAGCACTATCACCAAGGGCACTGTCAACGTGAGCAGTATCACCGTGAGCACGATCACGGTGAGCAGTGTCACCGTGAGCAATATCACCTTTGGCACTGTCACCATGAGCACTATAACCATGGGTACTATCACCAAGGGCACTGTCACAGTGAGCACTGTCACCATGAGCACTGCCACCGTCGGCAGTATCATCATGAGCACTGTCACCATGGGCACTATCATCATGGGCATTGCCACCATAAGGAATTTCCGAATGGGAACTCCAACCATGTACACTGCCAGCATGAGCAGAGTCACCATGGGCAGTGCCACCATGAGCACTGTCACCATGGGCACTTTCAACATGGGCCCTGTCACCATGCGAACTGTCACCATGAGCACTATCACTGTGAGCACTGTCATCATGAGCATAGTCACCGTGGGCACTGTCACCATGAGCACTGTCACCATAGGTACTTTCAACACGGCCATTTTCACCATGGATACTGTCATCATGAGCTCTGTTACCATGGGAAATGTCACCATGAGCACTGTCACTTTGGGAACTGCCACCATGGACACTGCCACCATGAGCACTTTAACCATTGGCACTGCCACAGTGAGCACTGTCACCATGAGCAGTGTCACCATGGGAACTGTCACCATGTGCACTGTCACCATTGGAAATCTCACCATGAGCACAGCGACAATGGGAAATGTCACTATGGGCAGTGTCACCATGGGCACTGTCACCATGGGCACTGTCACAATGAGCACTATTACCATGAGCACTATCACCATGGGCACTGTCACAGTGAGCACTAGTA
Organism: Balaenoptera ricei; assembly: GCF_028023285.1. Classification (NCBI taxonomy): domain Eukaryota; kingdom Metazoa; phylum Chordata; class Mammalia; order Artiodactyla; family Balaenopteridae; genus Balaenoptera; species Balaenoptera ricei. The sequence goes on from NC_082654.1 coordinate 103,306,620, forward strand.
CCATGGGTACTATCACCAAGGGCGCTGTCATCGTGAGCACTGTCACCATGAGCACTGTTACCGTGGGCATTGCCACCATGAGCACTGTCATCATGGCCACAGTCACCATGCGACCTGCCACCATGAGCACTATCACTGTGAGCACTGTCATCATGAGCATAGTCACCGTGGGCACTGTCACCATGAGCACTGTCACCATAGGTACTTTCAACACGGCCATTTTCACCATGGATACTGTCATCATGAGCTCTGTTACCATGGGAAATGTCACCATGAGCACTGTCACTTTGGGAACTGCCACCATGGACACTGCCACCATGAGCACTTTAACCATTGGCACTGCCACAGTGAGCACTGTCACCATGAGCAGTGTCACCATGGGAACTGTCACCATGTGCACTGTCACCATTGGAACTCTCACCATGAGCACAGCGACAATGGGAAATGTCACTATGGGCAGTGTCACCATGGGCACTGTCACCATGGGCACTGTCACAATGAGCACTATTACCATGAGCACTATCACCATGGGCACTGTCACAGTGAGCACTAGTACCATGGGTACTATCACCAAGGGCGCTGTCATCGTGAGCACTGTCACCATGAGCACTGTTACCGTGGGCATTGCCACCATGAGCACTGTCATCATGGCCACAGTCACCATGCGAACTGCCACCATGAGCACTATCACAGTGGGCACTGTCACCATGAGCACTGTCACCATGGGCACTGTATCCATGGGAATTGTCACCATGGGCACTAACACGGTGAGCACTATCACCATGGGAACTGTCACCATCGGAACGGTCACCATGCGCACTGTAACCATTGGCACTGCCACAGTGAGCACTGTCACAGTGAGCACTGTCACCAAGGGAACTGTCACCATGTGCAGTGTCACCATGGGAACTCTCACCATGAGCACTGTCACCATGGGAAATTTCACTATGGGCAGTGTCACCATGGGCACTGTCACCATGGGAACTCTCACCATGAGCACTGTCACCATGGGAAATTTCACTATGGGCAGTGTCACCATTGACACTGTCACCATGAACACTATCGTCATGGGCAGAGCTCCCATAAGGAATTTCACCATGGGAACTCCAACCATGTACACCGCCAGCATGAGCACAGTCACCATGGGCAGTGTCACCATGAGCACTGCCACCATGGGAACTTTCAACATGGGCACTTTCAACATGGGCACTGTCACCATGCGAACTATCACCATGAGCACTATCACCATGAGCAGTATTACCATGAGCACTATCACCAAGGGCACTGTCAATGTGAGCACTATCACCATGAGCACTGTCACCATGAGCACTGTCACCATGGGCACTGTAACCATGGGAACTATCACCATGAGCACTATCACCGTTAGCACTATCACCCTGGGCAGTGTCACCGTGAACAATATCACCATGGGCACTGTCACTGTGAGCACTATTACCATGGGCACTATCACCAAGGGCACTGTCACTGTGAGTACTGCCACCATGGGCACTGTCAACATGAGCACTGTCACCATGGGCACTGTCACCATGAGAACTGTAACCGTTGGCACTATAACCATGGGCAGTGTCACATGAGCAATATTACCGTGGGCACTGTCACCATGAGCACTATTACCATGGGTACTATCACCAAGGACACTGTCACCATGAGCACTGTCACCGTGGGCAGTGTCAACATGAGCACTGTCACCATGGGCACTGCCACCATGGGAACTGTCACTATGAGCACTGTCACCAGGGGAAATGTCACCATGGGCACTGTCACCATAGGCACTGTCACCATGGACACATTCACCATGAGCACTAACATCATGGGCAGTGCCACCATAAGGAATTTCACCATGGGAACTCCAACCATGTACACCGTGAACATCAGCACAGTCACCATGGGCAGTGTCACCATGAGCACTGTCGCCATGAGCACTTTCAACATGGGCACTGTCACTATGGGAACTGTCACTAAGAGCACAGTCACCATGCGCACTGTCACCAGGGACACTGTCACCATGAGCACTCTCACTATGGGCAATGTCACCATGGACGCTGTCACCATGGGCATGATCAACATGATCATTGTCACCATGGGCAGTGTCACCATGAGCACTATTACCATGCGCACTATCACCATGAGCACTATCACCGTGAACACTGTCACCATGGGCACTGTCACCATGGGCACTGTCACCATGGGTATTCTCACCATGGTTACTGTCACCATGGGCACTCTCAACATGGGCATTGTCACCATGCGAACAGTCACCATGAGCAATGTGACCATAAACACTATCACCAATGGCACTGTCACTGTGAGCAGTGTCACCGTGAGCACTGTCACCGTGTGCACTGTCAAAATGAGCACTATCACCATGGGAAATATCACCATAGGAATGGTCACCATGGGCACTGTCAAAATGAGCACTGTCACCATGGGAACTCTCACCATGAGCACTGTCACCATGGGAAATGTCACCATGGGCACTATCATCATGGGCAGTGCCACCATGAGGAGTTTCACCATGAGAACTCCAACCATGTACACCGCCAGCTTTAGCACAGTCACCATGGGATGTGTCACCGTGAGTGCTGTCACCATGGGCACTGTCACCATGCGAACTGTCACTATGGGCACTGTCACCTTGGCAATGTCACCATGAGAACTGTCACTGTGGGCAATGTCACCATGGGAACTGTCACCCTGAGCACTATCACCGTGAGCACTATAACCATGGGCAGTGTCACCGTGAGCAATATCACCATGAACACTGTCACCGTGAGCACTTTCACTGTGGACACTGTCACCGTGTGCACTGTCAACATGAGCAATGTCACCATGGGCACTGTCACCATGGGCAGTGTTACCATGAGCACTGTAACCATGGGCTCTCTCACGATGGACACTGTCACCATGAGCACTATCATCATGGGCAGTGCCACCAAGAGGAATTTCACCATGGGAACTCCAACCATGTACACCGCCAGCATGAGCACAGTCACCATGGGAAGTGTCACCGTAATTACTGTCACCATGGACACTTTCAACTTGGCCGCTGTCACCATGGACATTGTCATCATGAGCTCTGTTACCATGGGAAATGTCACCATAAGCATGGTCATCTTGGGAACTGCCACCATGGACACTGCCACCATGAGCACTGTAACCGTTGGCACTGCCACAGTGAGCACTATTACCATGAGCAATATCACCATGAGCACTATCACCATTTGCACTGTTACCGTGAGCATTATTACCATGCGTACTATTACCAAGGACACTGTCACCATGAGCACTGTCTCCGTGGGCATTGTAACCATGAGCACTGTCATTATGGGCACTGTCACCATGCGAAATGCCACCATTAGCTCTATCACCGTGGGCACTATCACAATGAGCACTGTATCCATGGGAACTGTCACCATGGGCACTATCACGGTGAGCACTATCACAGTGGGAACTGTCACCATGGGCACTGTCAAGATGAGCACTGTCACCATGGGAACTCTCACCATGAGCACTATCACCATGGGCACTATCACCACGGGCACTGTCACCGTGAGAATTATCACCATGAGTACTCTCACCATGAGCACTGTCACCATGGGCACTGTGACCATTGGCAGTGCCACCATGAGCACTATCACCATGAGCACTATCACCAAGGGCACTGTCACCGTGAGCACTATCACCGTGAGCACTATCACCATGAGCACTGTCACCATGAGCACTGTCACCGTGGGCACGGTCACCAAGAGCACTGTCATCTTGGGAACTGCCACCATGGACACTGCCACCATGAGCACTGTGACCATTGGCAGTGCCACCATGAGCACTATCACCATGAGCACTATCACCAAGGGCACTGTCACCGTGAGCACTATCACCGTGAGCACTATCACCATGAGCACTGTCACCATGAGCACTGTCACCGTGGGCACGGTCACCATGAGCACTGTCACCGTGGGCACTGTCACCATGAGCACTGTCATCATGGGCAATGTCACCATGGGCACTGTCACGATTAGAACTGTCACTCTGGGTATTATCACCGTGAGCACTCTCACAATGGGCACTGTCACCATAGGCACTGTAAACATGGACAGCGTCACCATGAGCACTACTGTCATGGGCAGAACTCCCGTAAGGAATTTCACAATGGGAACTCCAACCATGTACACCGCCAGCATGAGCACAGTCACCAAGGGCTGTGTCACCATGGGCACTATCACAAAGGACACTGTCATCATGAGCTCTATTACCATGGGAACTGTCACCATGAGCACTGTCCTCTTACGAACTGCCAGCACGGACACTGCCACCATGACCACTGTAACCATTGGCACTGCCAACGTGGGCACTGTCATCATGAGCACTGTCACCATGAGAAAGGTCACCAGGGACACTGTCACCATGGGCACTATCAGCCAGAGCACTGTCACCATGAGCACTATCACTGTGAGCACTATCACCCTGAGCACTGTCACCGTGGGCACTGTCACCATGCGCACTGTCACCATGGGCACTGTCACCATGGGAACTGTCACCATGAGCAGCATCACCGTGAGTACTATCACCATGGACAGGGTCACCGTGAGCAATATCACCATGGGCACTGTCACCGTGAGCACTATTACCATGGGCACAATCACCATGAGCACTATCACCGTGATCACTGTCACCGAGGGCACTGTCACCATGAGCACTATCTCCATGAGCACTATCACCAGGGGCACTGTCACCGGGAGCACTATCATAATGGGCACTGTCACCATGGGCACTGTCACCATGGGTACTGTCACCATGGGCACTTTCAACATGGGAACTGTCACAATGCGAACTGTCACCATGAGCACTATCACCAAGAGCACTATCACCAAGGTCACTGTCACCGTGAGCACTTTCACCATGAGCACTATCACAGTGGGCACTGTCACCATGAGCACTGTCATCATGGGCACTGTCACCATAGGAACGGTCACAATGAGCACTGTCACTGTGGGCACTATCACCGTGAGCACTATCACAATGGGCACTGTCACCATAGGCACTGTCACCTTGGACACTGTCACCATGAGCACTAACATCATGGGGAGTGCTACCATGAGGAATTTCACCATCGGAGTTCCGACCACGTACACCGCCAGCATGAGCACAGTCACCATGGGCAGTGCAACCATGAGCACTGTCACCATGGGCACTATCAACATGCGCGGTGTCACCATGCGAACTGCCATGATGAGCAGTATCACCATGAGAACTATCACCAAGGGTACTGTCACCATGAACACTGTCTCCGTGGGAACTCTCACCACAAGCACTGTCATCATGGGCACTGTCACCATGGGAACTGTCAACATTAGCACTGTCACTGTGGGCACTATCACCGTGAGCACTATCACAACGGACACTGTCACCATAGGTACTGTCACCATGGACACTGTCACCACGAACACTATCATCATGGGCAGTGCCACCATGAGGAATTTCACCTTGGGAACTCCAACCGTGTACATCGGCAGCGTTAGCACAGTCACCATGGGCTGTGTCACGATGAGCACTGCCACCATCGGCACTTTCAACATGGGCACTGTCACCATGCGAACCGTCACCATGAGCACTATTACCATGAGCATTATCACCAAGGCCACTGTCAGCATGAGCACTATCACCGTGAGCACTATCACCATGAGCACTGTCACCATGAGGATTTTCACCGTGGGCACTGTCACCATGAGCACTGTCACCATGGGCATTGTCAACATAAGCATTGTCACCATGGGATCTCTCACCATGAGCACTGTCACCATGGGAAATGTCACCATGGGCACTGTCACCATAGGCATTGTCAACATGGACACTCTCACCATGAGCACTATCATCATAGGCATTGCCACCATAAGGAATTTCACCATCGGAACTCCAACCATGTACACCGCCAGCATGAGCACATTCACCATGGGCCGTGTCACCATGAGCACTATCACCATGAGCACTATCACCATGAGCACTATCATTAAGGGCACTGTCACCATGAGCACTATCACCGTGAACACTTTCACCATGACTACTGTCACCGTGGGCACTATAAGCATGAGCACTATCACCATGAGCACTGTCACTGCGGGCACTGTCACTGTGTTCACTGTCACCATGAGCACTGTAACCATGAGCCCTATCACCATGGGAACTGTCACCATGGGAACGGTCACTATGGGCACTGCCAAGATGAGCACTGTCACCATGGGAACTCTCACCATGAGCACTATCACCATGGGAAATATCACCATGGGCACTGTCACCATGGGCGCTGTCACCATGGACACTGTCACCATGAGCACTATCATCATGGGCATTGCCACCATAAGGAATTTCACCATGGGAACTCCAACCATGTACACCACCAGCATGAGCACAGTCACCATGGGCAGTGCCACCATGAGCACTGTCACCATGGGCACTTTTAACATGGGCCCTGTCGCCATGCGAACTGTCACCATGAGCAGTATCTCTGTGAGCACTGTCACCATGAGCATAGTCACCGTGGTCACTGTCACCATGAGCACTGTCACCATGGGCACTGTAACAATGGGAACTTTCACCATGAGCACTATCACCGTGAGCACTATCACCATGGGCAGTGTCACCATGGGAACTCTCACAATGAGCACTGTCACCGTGGGCACTGTCAACATGAGCACTGTCACCATGGAAATGGTCATCATGGGCGCTGTCACCATGGGCACTGTCACCATGGACACTGTCACCATGAGCACTACCATCATGGGCAGTTCCACCATAACAGTTGTACCATGGGAACTCGAACCATGTACACCTCCAACATGAGCACGGTCACCATGGGCAGGGTCAACATGAGCACTGTCACCATGGGCACTTTCAACAGGGGCAGTGTCACCATGCAAACTGCCACCATGAGCACTATCACCATGAGCACTATCACCAAGGGCACTGTCACTGTGAGCACTATCACCATGGGCACTGTCACCATGGGCATTGTCACCATGAGCACTGTCATCATGGGCACTGTCACCATGGGGACTGTCACCATTAGCACTGTCTCTGTGGACACTATCCCCGTGAGCACTATCACAATGGGCACTGGCAGCATAGGCACTGTCACCATGGACACTGTCACCATGAAAACTATCATCATGGGCAGTGCCACCATAAGGAATTTCACCATGGGAACTCCAACTATGTACACCGCCAGCATGAGCACAGTCACAATGGGCAGTGTCACCATGATCACTGCCACCATGGGCACTTTCAACATGGGCCCTGTCACCATGCGAACTATCTCCATGAGCACTATCACCGTGAGCAATGTCACCATGAGCATAGTCACCATGGGCACTGTAACCATGGGGACTTTCACCCTGAGCACTATCACCCTGAGCACTATCACCATGGGCAGGGTCACCGTGAGCAATATCACCATGGGAACTGTCACCATGAGCACTATTAACATGTGTACTATCACCAAGGGCACTGTCACCATGAGCACTATCACCATGAGCACTGTCACCGTTGGCACTGTCACCATGAGCAGTATTACCATGAGCACTATCACCAAGGGCACTGTCAATGTGAGCACTATCACCGTGAGCACTATCACCATGGGCACTGTCTCTGTGAACAATATCACCATGCGCAGTGTCACCGTGAGCCCTATTACCATGGGAACTATCACCAAGGGCACTGTCACTGTGAGCACTGTCACCATGAGCACTGTCACCGTGGGCACTATCAACATGAGGACTATAACCATGGGCACTGTCACCGTGAGCAATATCACCATGAACACTGTAACCATGGGAAATGTCACCATGGGCAGTGCCACCATGAGCACTGTCACCATGGGCACTTTCAACATGGGCCCTGTCACCATGCGAACTGTCACCATGAGCACTATCACTGTGAGCACTGTCACCATGAGCATAGTCACCGTGGGCACTGTCACCATGAGCACTGTCACCATAGGTACTTTCAACACGGCCATTTTCACCATGGATACTGTCATCATGAGCTCTGTTACCATGGGAAATGTCACCATGAGCACTGTCACTTTGGGAACTGCCACCATGGACACTGCCACCATGAGCACTTTAACCATTGGCACTGCCACAGTGAGCACTGTCACCATGAGCAGTGTCACCATGGGAACTGTCACCATGTGCACTGTCACCATGGGAACTCTCACCATGAGCACGGCGACAATGGGAAATGTCACTATGGGCAGTGTCACCATGGGCACTGTCACCATGGGCACTGTCACTATGAGCACTATTACCATGAGCACTATCACCATGGGCACTGTCACAGTGAGCACTAGTACCATGGGTACTATCACCAAGGGCGCTGTCATCGTGAGCACTGTCACCATGAGCACTGTTACCGTGGGCATTGCCACCATGAGCACTGTCATCATGGCCACAGTCACCATGCGAACTGCCACCATGAGCACTATCACAGTGGGCACTGTCACCATGAGCACTGTCACCATGGGCACTGTATCCATGGGAATTGTCACCATGGGCACTAACACGGTGAGCACTATCACCATGGGAACTGTCACCATCGGAACGGTCACCATGCGCACTGTAACCATTGGCACTGCCACAGTGAGCACTGTCACAGTGAGCACTGTCACCAAGGGAACTGTCACCATGTGCAGTGTCACCATGGGAACTCTCACCATGAGCACTGTCACCATGGGAAATTTCACTATGGGCAGTGTCACCATGGGCACTGTCACCATGGGAACTCTCACCATGAGCACTGTCACCATGGGAAATTTCACTATGGGCAGTGTCACCATTGACACTGTCACCATGAACACTATCGTCATGGGCAGAGCTCCCATAAGGAATTTCACCATGGGAACTCCAACCATGTACACCGCCAGCATGAGCACAGTCACCATGGGCAGTGTCACCATGAGCACTGCCACCATGGGAACTTTCAACATGGGCACTTTCAACATGGGCACTGTCACCATGCGAACTATCACCATGAGCACTATCACCATGAGCAGTATTACCATGAGCACTATCACCAAGGGCACTGTCAATGTGAGCACTATCACCATGAGCACTGTCACCATGAGCACTGTCACCATGGGCACTGTAACCATGGGAACTATCACCATGAGCACTATCACCGTTAGCACTATCACCCTGGGCAGTGTCACCGTGAACAATATCACCATGGGCACTGTCACTGTGAGCACTATTACCATGGGCACTATCACCAAGGGCACTGTCACTGTGAGTACTGCCACCATGGGCACTGTCAACATGAGCACTGTCACCATGGGCACTGTCACCATGAGAACTGTAACCTTTGGCACTATAACCATGGGCAGTGTCACATGAGCAATATTACCGTGGGCACTGTCACCATGAGCACTATTACCATGGGTACTATCACCAAGGACACTGTCAGCATGAGCACTGTCACCGTGGGCAGTGTCAACATGGGCACTGCCACCATGGGAACTGTCACTATGAGCACTGTCACCAGGGGAAATGTCACCATGGGCACTGTCACCATAGGCACTGTCACCATGGACACATTCACCATGAGCACTAACATCATGGGCAGTGCCACCATAAGGAATTTCACCATGGGAACTCCAACCATGTACACCGTAAACATCAGCACAGTCACCATGGGCAGTGTCACCATGAGCACTGTCGCCATGAGCACTTTCAACGTGGGCACTGTCATTATGGGAACTGTCACTAAGAGCACAGTCACCATGCGCACTGTCACCAGGGACACTGTCACCATGAGCACTCTCACTATGGGCAATGTCACCATGGACGCTGTCACCATGGGCATGATCAACATGATCATTGTCACCATGGGCAGTGTCACCATGAGCACTATTACCATGCGCACTATCACCATGAGCACTATCACCGTGAACACTGTCGCCATGGGCACTGTCACCATGGGCACTGTCACCATGGGTATTCTCACCATGGTTACTGTCACCATGGGCACTCTCAACATGGGCATTGTCACCATGCGAACAGTCACCATGAGCAATGTGACCATGAACACTATCACCAATGGCACTGTCACTGTGAGCAGTGTCACCGTGAGCACTGTCACCGTGTGCACTGTCAAAATGAGCACTATCACCATGGGAAATATCACCATAGGAATGGTCACCATGGGCACTGTCAAAATGAGCACTGTCACCATGGGAACTCTCACCATGAGCACTGTCACCATGGGAAATGTCACCATGGGCACTATCATCATGGGCAGTGCCACCATGAGGAGTTTCACCATGAGAACTCCAACCATGTACACCGCCAGCTTTAGCACAGTCACCATGGGATGTGTCACCGTGAGTGCTGTCACCATGGGCACTGTCACCATGCGAACTGTCACTATGGGCACTGTCACCTTGGCAATGTCACCATGAGAACTGTCACTGTGGGCAATGTCACCATGGGAACTGTCACCATGAGCACTATCACCGTGAGCACTATAACCATGGGCAGTGTCACCGTGAGCAATATCACCATGAACACTGTCACCGTGAGCACTTTCACTGTGGACACTGTCACCGTGTGCACTGTCAACATGAGCAATGTCACCATGGGCACTGTCACCATGGGCAGTGTTACCATGAGCACTGTAACCATGGGCTCTCTCACGATGGACACTGTCACCATGAGCACTATCATCATGGGCAGTGCCACCAAGAGGAATTTCACCATGGGAACTCCAACCATGTACACCGCCAGCATGAGCACAGTCACCATGGGAAGTGTCACCGTAATTACTGTCACCATGGACACTTTCAACTTGGCCGCTGTCACCATGGACATTGTCATCATGAGCTCTGTTACCATGGGAAATGTCACCATAAGCATGGTCATCTTGGGAACTGCCACCATGGACACTGCCACCATGAGCACTGTAACCGTTGGCACTGCCACAGTGAGCACTATTACCATGAGCAATATCACCATGAGCACTATCACCATTTGCACTGTTACCGTGAGCATTATTACCATGCGTACTATTACCAAGGACACTGTCACCATGAGCACTGTCTCCGTGGGCATTGTAACCATGAGCACTGTCATTATGGGCACTGTCACCATGCGAAATGCCACCATTAGCTCTATCACCGTGGGCACTATCACAATGAGCACTGTATCCATGGGAACTGTCACCATGGGCACTATCACGGTGAGCACTATCACAGTGGGAACTGTCACCATGGGCACTGTCAAGATGAGCACTGTCACCATGGGAACTCTCACCATGAGCACTATCACCATGGGCACTATCACCACGGGCACTGTCACCGTGAGAATTATCACCATGAGTACTCTCACCATGAGCACTGTCACCATGGGCACTGTGACCATTGGCAGTGCCACCATGAGCACTATCACCATGAGCACTATCACCAAGGGCACTGTCACCGTGAGCACTATCACCGTGAGCACTATCACCATGAGCACTGTCACCATGAGCACTGTCACCGTGGGCACGGTCACCAAGAGCACTGTCATCTTGGGAACTGCCACCATGGACACTGCCACCATGAGCACTGTGACCATTGGCAGTGCCACCATGAGCACTATCACCATGAGCACTATCACCAAGGGCACTGTCACCGTGAGCACTATCACCGTGAGCACTATCACCATGAGCACTGTCACCATGAGCACTGTCACCGTGGGCACGGTCACCATGAGCACTGTCACCGTGGGCACTGTCACCATGAGCACTGTCATCATGGGCAATGTCACCATGGGCACTGTCACGATTAGAACTGTCACTCTGGGTATTATCACCGTGAGCACTCTCACAATGGGCACTGTCACCATAGGCACTGTAAACATGGACAGCGTCACCATGAGCACTACTGTCATGGGCAGAACTCCCGTAAGGAATTTCACAATGGGAACTCCAACCATGTACACCGCCAGCATGAGCACAGTCACCAAGGGCTGTGTCACCATGGGCACTATCACAAAGGACACTGTCATCATGAGCTCTATTACCATGGGAACTGTCACCATGAGCACTGTCCTCTTACGAACTGCCAGCACGGACACTGCCACCATGACCACTGTAACCATTGGCACTGCCAACGTGGGCACTGTCATCATGAGCACTGTCACCATGAGAAAGGTCACCAGGGACACTGTCACCATGGGCACTATCAGCCAGAGCACTGTCACCATGAGCACTATCACTGTGAGCACTATCACCCTGAGCACTGCCACCGTGGGCACTGTCACCATGCGCACTGTCACCATGGGCACTGTCACCATGGGAACTGTCACCATGAGCAGCATCACCGTGAGTACTATCACCATGGACAGGGTCACCGTGAGCAATATCACCATGGGCACTGTCACCGTGAGCACTATTACCATGGGCACAATCACCATGAGCACTATCACCGTGATCACTGTCACCGAGGGCACTGTCACCATGAGCACTATCTCCATGAGCACTATCACCAGGGGCACTGTCACCGGGAGCACTATCATAATGGGCACTGTCACCATGGGCACTGTCACCATGGGTACTGTCACCATGGGCACTTTCAACATGGGAACTGTCACAATGCGAACTGTCACCATGAGCACTATCACCAAGAGCACTATCACCAAGGTCACTGTCACCGTGAGCACTTTCACCATGAGCACTATCACAGTGGGCACTGTCACCATGAGCACTGTCATCATGGGCACTGTCACCATAGGAACGGTCACAATGAGCACTGTCACTGTGGGCACTATCACCGTGAGCACTATCACAATGGGCACTGTCACCATAGGCACTGTCACCTTGGACACTGTCACCATGAGCACTAACATCATGGGGAGTGCTACCATGAGGAATTTCACCATCGGAGTTCCGACCACGTACACCGCCAGCATGAGCACAGTCACCATGGGCAGTGCAACCATGAGCACTGTCACCATGGGCACTTTCAACATGCGCGGTGTCACCATGCGAACTGCCATGATGAGCAGTATCACCATGAGAACTATCACCAAGGGTACTGTCACCATGAACACTGTCTCCGTGGGAACTCTCACCACAAGCACTGTCATCATGGGCACTGTCACCATGGGAACTGTCAACATTAGCACTGTCACTGTGGGCACTATCACCGTGAGCACTATCACAACGGACACTGTCACCATAGGTACTGTCACCATGGACACTGTCACCACGAACACTATCATCATGGGCAGTGCCACCATGAGGAATTTCACCTTGGGAACTCCAACCGTGTACATCGGCAGCGTTAGCACAGTCACCATGGGCTGTGTCACGATGAGCACTGCCACCATCGGCACTTTCAACATGGGCACTGTCACCATGCGAACCGTCACCATGAGCACTATTACCATGAGCATTATCACCAAGGCCACTGTCAGCATGAGCACTATCACCGTGAGCACTATCACCATGAGCACTGTCACCATGAGGATTTTCACCGTGGGCACTGTCACCATGAGCACTGTCACCATGGGCATTGTCAACATAAGCATTGTCACCATGGGATCTCTCACCATGAGCACTGTCACCATGGGAAATGTCACCATGGGCACTGTCACCATAGGCATTGTCAACATGGACACTCTCACCATGAGCACTATCATCATAGGCATTGCCACCATAAGGAATTTCACCATCGGAACTCCAACCATGTACACCGCCAGCATGAGCACATTCACCATGGGCCGTGTCACCATGAGCACTATCACCATGAGCACTATCACCATGAGCACTATCATTAAGGGCACTGTCACCATGAGCACTATCACCGTGAACACTTTCACCATGACTACTGTCACCGTGGGCACTATAAGCATGAGCACTATCACCATGAGCACTGTCACTGCGGGCACTGTCACTGTGTTCACTGTCACCATGAGCACTGTAACCATGAGCCCTATCACCATGGGAACTGTCACCATGGGAACGGTCACTATGGGCACTGCCAAGATGAGCACTGTCACCATGGGAACTCTCACCATGAGCACTATCACCATGGGAAATATCACCATGGGCACTGTCACCATGGGCGCTGTCACCATGGACACTGTCACCATGAGCACTATCATCATGGGCATTGCCACCATAAGGAATTTCACCATGGGAACTCCAACCATGTACACCACCAGCATGAGCACAGTCACCATGGGCAGTGCCACCATGAGCACTGTCACCATGGGCACTTTTAACATGGGCCCTGTCGCCATGCGAACTGTCACCATGAGCAGTATCTCTGTGAGCACTGTCACCATGAGCATAGTCACCGTGGTCACTGTCACCATGAGCACTGTCACCATGGGCACTGTAACAATGGGAACTTTCACCATGAGCACTATCACCGTGAGCACTATCACCATGGGCAGTGTCACCATGGGAACTCTCACAATGAGCACTGTCACCGTGGGCACTGTCAACATGAGCACTGTCACCATGGAAATGGTCATCATGGGCGCTGTCACCATGGGCACTGTCACCATGGACACTGTCACCATGAGCACTACCATCATGGGCAGTTCCACCATAACAGTTGTACCATGGGAACTCGAACCATGTACACCTCCAACATGAGCACGGTCACCATGGGCAGGGTCAACATGAGCACTGTCACCATGGGCACTTTCAACAGGGGCAGTGTCACCATGCAAACTGCCACCATGAGCACTATCACCATGAGCACTATCACCAAGGGCACTGTCACTGTGAGCACTATCACCATGGGCACTGTCACCATGGGCATTGTCACCATGAGCACTGTCATCATGGGCACTGTCACCATGGGGACTGTCACCATTAGCACTGTCTCTGTGGACACTATCCCCGTGAGCACTATCACAATGGGCACTGGCAGCATAGGCACTGTCACCATGGACACTGTCACCATGAAAACTATCATCATGGGCAGTGCCACCATAAGGAATTTCACCATGGGAACTCCAACTATGTACACCGCCAGCATGAGCACAGTCACAATGGGCAGTGTCACCATGATCACTGCCACCATGGGCACTTTCAACATGGGCCCTGTCACCATGCGAACTATCTCCATGAGCACTATCACCGTGAGCAATGTCACCATGAGCATAGTCACCATGGGCACTGTAACCATGGGGACTTTCACCCTGAGCACTATCACCCTGAGCACTATCACCATGGGCAGGGTCACCGTGAGCAATATCACCATGGGAACTGTCACCATGAGCACTATTAACATGTGTACTATCACCAAGGGCACTGTCACCATGAGCACTATCACCATGAGCACTGTCACCGTTGGCACTGTCACCATGAGCAGTATTACCATGAGCACTATCACCAAGGGCACTGTCAATGTGAGCACTATCACCGTGAGCACTATCACCATGGGCACTGTCTCTGTGAACAATATCACCATGCGCAGTGTCACCGTGAGCCCTATTACCATGGGAACTATCACCAAGGGCACTGTCACTGTGAGCACTGTCACCATGAGCACTGTCACCGTGGGCACTATCAACATGAGGACTATAACCATGGGCACTGTCACCGTGAGCAATATCACCATGAACACTGTAACCATGGGAAATGTCACCATGGGCAGTGCCACCATGAGCACTGTCACCATGGGCACTTTCAACATGGGCCCTGTCACCATGCGAACTGTCACCATGAGCACTATCACTGTGAGCACTGTCACCATGAGCATAGTCACCGTGGGCACTGTCACCATGAGCACTGTCACCATAGGTACTTTCAACACGGCCATTTTCACCATGGATACTGTCATCATGAGCTCTGTTACCATGGGAAATGTCACCATGAGCACTGTCACTTTGGGAACTGCCACCATGGACACTGCCACCATGAGCACTTTAACCATTGGCACTGCCACAGTGAGCACTGTCACCATGAGCAGTGTCACCATGGGAACTGTCACCATGTGCACTGTCACCATGGGAACTCTCACCATGAGCACGGCGACAATGGGAAATGTCACTATGGGCAGTGTCACCATGGGCACTGTCACCATGGGCACTGTCACTATGAGCACTATTACCATGAGCACTATCACCATGGGCACTGTCACAGTGAGCACTAGTACCATGGGTACTATCACCAAGGGCGCTGTCATCGTGAGCACTGTCACCATGAGCACTGTTACCGTGGGCATTGCCACCATGAGCACTGTCATCATGGCCACAGTCACCATGCGAACTGCCACCATGAGCACTATCACAGTGGGCACTGTCACCATGAGCACTGTCACCATGGGCACTGTATCCATGGGAATTGTCACCATGGGCACTAACACGGTGAGCACTATCACCATGGGAACTGTCACCATCGGAACGGTCACCATGCGCACTGTAACCATTGGCACTGCCACAGTGAGCACTGTCACAGTGAGCACTGTCACCAAGGGAACTGTCACCATGTGCAGTGTCACCATGGGAACTCTCACCATGAGCACTGTCACCATGGGAAATTTCACTATGGGCAGTGTCACCATGGGCACTGTCACCATGGGAACTCTCACCATGAGCACTGTCACCATGGGAAATTTCACTATGGGCAGTGTCACCATTGACACTGTCACCATGAACACTATCGTCATGGGCAGAGCTCCCATAAGGAATTTCACCATGGGAACTCCAACCATGTACACCGCCAGCATGAGCACAGTCACCATGGGCAGTGTCACCATGAGCACTGCCACCATGGGAACTTTCAACATGGGCACTTTCAACATGGGCACTGTCACCATGCGAACTATCACCATGAGCACTATCACCATGAGCAGTATTACCATGAGCACTATCACCAAGGGCACTGTCAATGTGAGCACTATCACCATGAGCACTGTCACCATGAGCACTGTCACCATGGGCACTGTAACCATGGGAACTATCACCATGAGCACTATCACCGTTAGCACTATCACCCTGGGCAGTGTCACCGTGAACAATATCACCATGGGCACTGTCACTGTGAGCACTATTACCATGGGCACTATCACCAAGGGCACTGTCACTGTGAGTACTGCCACCATGGGCACTGTCAACATGAGCACTGTCACCATGGGCACTGTCACCATGAGAACTGTAACCTTTGGCACTATAACCATGGGCAGTGTCACATGAGCAATATTACCGTGGGCACTGTCACCATGAGCACTATTACCATGGGTACTATCACCAAGGACACTGTCAGCATGAGCACTGTCACCGTGGGCAGTGTCAACATGGGCACTGCCACCATGGGAACTGTCACTATGAGCACTGTCACCAGGGGAAATGTCACCATGGGCACTGTCACCATAGGCACTGTCACCATGGACACATTCACCATGAGCACTAACATCATGGGCAGTGCCACCATAAGGAATTTCACCATGGGAACTCCAACCATGTACACCGTAAACATCAGCACAGTCACCATGGGCAGTGTCACCATGAGCACTGTCGCCATGAGCACTTTCAACGTGGGCACTGTCATTATGGGAACTGTCACTAAGAGCACAGTCACCATGCGCACTGTCACCAGGGACACTGTCACCATGAGCACTCTCACTATGGGCAATGTCACCATGGACGCTGTCACCATGGGCATGATCAACATGATCATTGTCACCATGGGCAGTGTCACCATGAGCACTATTACCATGCGCACTATCACCATGAGCACTATCACCGTGAACACTGTCGCCATGGGCACTGTCACCATGGGCACTGTCACCATGGGTATTCTCACCATGGTTACTGTCACCATGGGCACTCTCAACATGGGCATTGTCACCATGCGAACAGTCACCATGAGCAATGTGACCATGAACACTATCACCAATGGCACTGTCACTGTGAGCAGTGTCACCGTGAGCACTGTCACCGTGTGCACTGTCAAAATGAGCACTATCACCATGGGAAATATCACCATAGGAATGGTCACCATGGGCACTGTCAAAATGAGCACTGTCACCATGGGAACTCTCACCATGAGCACTGTCACCATGGGAAATGTCACCATGGGCACTATCATCATGGGCAGTGCCACCATGAGGAGTTTCACCATGAGAACTCCAACCATGTACACCGCCAGCTTTAGCACAGTCACCATGGGATGTGTCACCGTGAGTGCTGTCACCATGGGCACTGTCACCATGCGAACTGTCACTATGGGCACTGTCACCTTGGCAATGTCACCATGAGAACTGTCACTGTGGGCAATGTCACCATGGGAACTGTCACCATGAGCACTATCACCGTGAGCACTATAACCATGGGCAGTGTCACCGTGAGCAATATCACCATGAACACTGTCACCGTGAGCACTTTCACTGTGGACACTGTCACCGTGTGCACTGTCAACATGAGCAATGTCACCATGGGCACTGTCACCATGGGCAGTGTTACCATGAGCACTGTAACCATGGGCTCTCTCACGATGGACACTGTCACCATGAGCACTATCATCATGGGCAGTGCCACCAAGAGGAATTTCACCATGGGAACTCCAACCATGTACACCGCCAGCATGAGCACAGTCACCATGGGAAGTGTCACCGTAATTACTGTCACCATGGACACTTTCAACTTGGCCGCTGTCACCATGGACATTGTCATCATGAGCTCTGTTACCATGGGAAATGTCACCATAAGCATGGTCATCTTGGGAACTGCCACCATGGACACTGCCACCATGAGCACTGTAACCGTTGGCACTGCCACAGTGAGCACTATTACCATGAGCAATATCACCATGAGCACTATCACCATTTGCACTGTTACCGTGAGCATTATTACCATGCGTACTATTACCAAGGACACTGTCACCATGAGCACTGTCTCCGTGGGCATTGTAACCATGAGCACTGTCATTATGGGCACTGTCACCATGCGAAATGCCACCATTAGCTCTATCACCGTGGGCACTATCACAATGAGCACTGTATCCATGGGAACTGTCACCATGGGCACTATCACGGTGAGCACTATCACAGTGGGAACTGTCACCATGGGCACTGTCAAGATGAGCACTGTCACCATGGGAACTCTCACCATGAGCACTATCACCATGGGCACTATCACCACGGGCACTGTCACCGTGAGAATTATCACCATGAGTACTCTCACCATGAGCACTGTCACCATGGGCACTGTGACCATTGGCAGTGCCACCATGAGCACTATCACCATGAGCACTATCACCAAGGGCACTGTCACCGTGAGCACTATCACCGTGAGCACTATCACCATGAGCACTGTCACCATGAGCACTGTCACCGTGGGCACGGTCACCAAGAGCACTGTCATCTTGGGAACTGCCACCATGGACACTGCCACCATGAGCACTGTGACCATTGGCAGTGCCACCATGAGCACTATCACCATGAGCACTATCACCAAGGGCACTGTCACCGTGAGCACTATCACCGTGAGCACTATCACCATGAGCACTGTCACCATGAGCACTGTCACCGTGGGCACGGTCACCATGAGCACTGTCACCGTGGGCACTGTCACCATGAGCACTGTCATCATGGGCAATGTCACCATGGGCACTGTCACGATTAGAACTGTCACTCTGGGTATTATCACCGTGAGCACTCTCACAATGGGCACTGTCACCATAGGCACTGTAAACATGGACAGCGTCACCATGAGCACTACTGTCATGGGCAGAACTCCCGTAAGGAATTTCACAATGGGAACTCCAACCATGTACACCGCCAGCATGAGCACAGTCACCAAGGGCTGTGTCACCATGGGCACTATCACAAAGGACACTGTCATCATGAGCTCTATTACCATGGGAACTGTCACCATGAGCACTGTCCTCTTACGAACTGCCAGCACGGACACTGCCACCATGACCACTGTAACCATTGGCACTGCCAACGTGGGCACTGTCATCATGAGCACTGTCACCATGAGAAAGGTCACCAGGGACACTGTCACCATGGGCACTATCAGCCAGAGCACTGTCACCATGAGCACTATCACTGTGAGCACTATCACCCTGAGCACTGTCACCGTGGGCACTGTCACCATGCGCACTGTCACCATGGGCACTGTCACCATGGGAACTGTCACCATGAGCAGCATCACCGTGAGTACTATCACCATGGACAGGGTCACCGTGAGCAATATCACCATGGGCACTGTCACCGTGAGCACTATTACCATGGGCACAATCACCATGAGCACTATCACCGTGATCACTGTCACCGAGGGCACTGTCACCATGAGCACTATCTCCATGAGCACTATCACCAGGGGCACTGTCACCGGGAGCACTATCATAATGGGCACTGTCACCATGGGCACTGTCACCATGGGTACTGTCACCATGGGCACTTTCAACATGGGAACTGTCACAATGCGAACTGTCACCATGAGCACTATCACCAAGAGCACTATCACCAAGGTCACTGTCACCGTGAGCACTTTCACCATGAGCACTATCACAGTGGGCACTGTCACCATGAGCACTGTCATCATGGGCACTGTCACCATAGGAACGGTCACAATGAGCACTGTCACTGTGGGCACTATCACCGTGAGCACTATCACAATGGGCACTGTCACCATAGGCACTGTCACCTTGGACACTGTCACCATGAGCACTAACATCATGGGGAGTGCTACCATGAGGAATTTCACCATCGGAGTTCCGACCACGTACACCGCCAGCATGAGCACAGTCACCATGGGCAGTGCAACCATGAGCACTGTCACCATGGGCACTTTCAACATGCGCGGTGTCACCATGCGAACTGCCATGATGAGCAGTATCACCATGAGAACTATCACCAAGGGTACTGTCACCATGAACACTGTCTCCGTGGGAACTCTCACCACAAGCACTGTCATCATGGGCACTGTCACCATGGGAACTGTCAACATTAGCACTGTCACTGTGGGCACTATCACCGTGAGCACTATCACAACGGACACTGTCACCATAGGTACTGTCACCATGGACACTGTCACCACGAACACTATCATCATGGGCAGTGCCACCATGAGGAATTTCACCTTGGGAACTCCAACCGTGTACATCGGCAGCGTTAGCACAGTCACCATGGGCTGTGTCACGATGAGCACTGCCACCATCGGCACTTTCAACATGGGCACTGTCACCATGCGAACCGTCACCATGAGCACTATTACCATGAGCATTATCACCAAGGCCACTGTCAGCATGAGCACTATCACCGTGAGCACTATCACCATGAGCACTGTCACCATGAGGATTTTCACCGTGGGCACTGTCACCATGAGCACTGTCACCATGGGCATTGTCAACATAAGCATTGTCACCATGGGATCTCTCACCATGAGCACTGTCACCATGGGAAATGTCACCATGGGCACTGTCACCATAGGCATTGTCAACATGGACACTCTCACCATGAGCACTATCATCATAGGCATTGCCACCATAAGGAATTTCACCATCGGAACTCCAACCATGTACACCGCCAGCATGAGCACATTCACCATGGGCCGTGTCACCATGAGCACTATCACCATGAGCACTATCACCATGAGCACTATCATTAAGGGCACTGTCACCATGAGCACTATCACCGTGAACACTTTCACCATGACTACTGTCACCGTGGGCACTATAAGCATGAGCACTATCACCATGAGCACTGTCACTGCGGGCACTGTCACTGTGTTCACTGTCACCATGAGCACTGTAACCATGAGCCCTATCACCATGGGAACTGTCACCATGGGAACGGTCACTATGGGCACTGCCAAGATGAGCACTGTCACCATGGGAACTCTCACCATGAGCACTATCACCATGGGAAATATCACCATGGGCACTGTCACCATGGGCGCTGTCACCATGGACACTGTCACCATGAGCACTATCATCATGGGCATTGCCACCATAAGGAATTTCACCATGGGAACTCCAACCATGTACACCACCAGCATGAGCACAGTCACCATGGGCAGTGCCACCATGAGCACTGTCACCATGGGCACTTTTAACATGGGCCCTGTCGCCATGCGAACTGTCACCATGAGCAGTATCTCTGTGAGCACTGTCACCATGAGCATAGTCACCGTGGTCACTGTCACCATGAGCACTGTCACCATGGGCACTGTAACAATGGGAACTTTCACCATGAGCACTATCACCGTGAGCACTATCACCATGGGCAGTGTCACCATGGGAACTCTCACAATGAGCACTGTCACCGTGGGCACTGTCAACATGAGCACTGTCACCATGGAAATGGTCATCATGGGCGCTGTCACCATGGGCACTGTCACCATGGACACTGTCACCATGAGCACTACCATCATGGGCAGTTCCACCATAACAGTTGTACCATGGGAACTCGAACCATGTACACCTCCAACATGAGCACGGTCACCATGGGCAGGGTCAACATGAGCACTGTCACCATGGGCACTTTCAACAGGGGCAGTGTCACCATGCAAACTGCCACCATGAGCACTATCACCATGAGCACTATCACCAAGGGCACTGTCACTGTGAGCACTATCACCATGGGCACTGTCACCATGGGCATTGTCACCATGAGCACTGTCATCATGGGCACTGTCACCATGGGGACTGTCACCATTAGCACTGTCTCTGTGGACACTATCCCCGTGAGCACTATCACAATGGGCACTGGCAGCATAGGCACTGTCACCATGGACACTGTCACCATGAAAACTATCATCATGGGCAGTGCCACCATAAGGAATTTCACCATGGGAACTCCAACTATGTACACCGCCAGCATGAGCACAGTCACAATGGGCAGTGTCACCATGATCACTGCCACCATGGGCACTTTCAACATGGGCCCTGTCACCATGCGAACTATCTCCATGAGCACTATCACCGTGAGCAATGTCACCATGAGCATAGTCACCATGGGCACTGTAACCATGGGGACTTTCACCCTGAGCACTATCACCCTGAGCACTATCACCATGGGCAGGGTCACCGTGAGCAATATCACCATGGGAACTGTCACCATGAGCACTATTAACATGTGTACTATCACCAAGGGCACTGTCACCATGAGCACTATCACCATGAGCACTGTCACCGTTGGCACTGTCACCATGAGCAGTATTACCATGAGCACTATCACCAAGGGCACTGTCAATGTGAGCACTATCACCGTGAGCACTATCACCATGGGCACTGTCTCTGTGAACAATATCACCATGCGCAGTGTCACCGTGAGCCCTATTACCATGGGAACTATCACCAAGGGCACTGTCACTGTGAGCACTGTCACCATGAGCACTGTCACCGTGGGCACTATCAACATGAGGACTATAACCATGGGCACTGTCACCGTGAGCAATATCACCATGAACACTGTAACCATGGGAAATGTCACCATGGGCAGTGCCACCATGAGCACTGTCACCATGGGCACTTTCAACATGGGCCCTGTCACCATGCGAACTGTCACCATGAGCACTATCACTGTGAGCACTGTCACCATGAGCATAGTCACCGTGGGCACTGTCACCATGAGCACTGTCACCATAGGTACTTTCAACACGGCCATTTTCACCATGGATACTGTCATCATGAGCTCTGTTACCATGGGAAATGTCACCATGAGCACTGTCACTTTGGGAACTGCCACCATGGACACTGCCACCATGAGCACTTTAACCATTGGCACTGCCACAGTGAGCACTGTCACCATGAGCAGTGTCACCATGGGAACTGTCACCATGTGCACTGTCACCATGGGAACTCTCACCATGAGCACGGCGACAATGGGAAATGTCACTATGGGCAGTGTCACCATGGGCACTGTCACCATGGGCACTGTCACTATGAGCACTATTACCATGAGCACTATCACCATGGGCACTGTCACAGTGAGCACTAGTACCATGGGTACTATCACCAAGGGCGCTGTCATCGTGAGCACTGTCACCATGAGCACTGTTACCGTGGGCATTGCCACCATGAGCACTGTCATCATGGCCACAGTCACCATGCGAACTGCCACCATGAGCACTATCACAGTGGGCACTGTCACCATGAGCACTGTCACCATGGGCACTGTATCCATGGGAATTGTCACCATGGGCACTAACACGGTGAGCACTATCACCATGGGAACTGTCACCATCGGAACGGTCACCATGCGCACTGTAACCATTGGCACTGCCACAGTGAGCACTGTCACAGTGAGCACTGTCACCAAGGGAACTGTCACCATGTGCAGTGTCACCATGGGAACTCTCACCATGAGCACTGTCACCATGGGAAATTTCACTATGGGCAGTGTCACCATGGGCACTGTCACCATGGGAACTCTCACCATGAGCACTGTCACCATGGGAAATTTCACTATGGGCAGTGTCACCATTGACACTGTCACCATGAACACTATCGTCATGGGCAGAGCTCCCATAAGGAATTTCACCATGGGAACTCCAACCATGTACACCGCCAGCATGAGCACAGTCACCATGGGCAGTGTCACCATGAGCACTGCCACCATGGGAACTTTCAACATGGGCACTTTCAACATGGGCACTGTCACCATGCGAACTATCACCATGAGCACTATCACCATGAGCAGTATTACCATGAGCACTATCACCAAGGGCACTGTCAATGTGAGCACTATCACCATGAGCACTGTCACCATGAGCACTGTCACCATGGGCACTGTAACCATGGGAACTATCACCATGAGCACTATCACCGTTAGCACTATCACCCTGGGCAGTGTCACCGTGAACAATATCACCATGGGCACTGTCACTGTGAGCACTATTACCATGGGCACTATCACCAAGGGCACTGTCACTGTGAGTACTGCCACCATGGGCACTGTCAACATGAGCACTGTCACCATGGGCACTGTCACCATGAGAACTGTAACCGTTGGCACTATAACCATGGGCAGTGTCACATGAGCAATATTACCGTGGGCACTGTCACCATGAGCACTATTACCATGGGTACTATCACCAAGGACACTGTCAGCATGAGCACTGTCACCGTGGGCAGTGTCAACATGGGCACTGCCACCATGGGAACTGTCACTATGAGCACTGTCACCAGGGGAAATGTCACCATGGGCACTGTCACCATAGGCACTGTCACCATGGACACATTCACCATGAGCACTAACATCATGGGCAGTGCCACCATAAGGAATTTCACCATGGGAACTCCAACCATGTACACCGTAAACATCAGCACAGTCACCATGGGCAGTGTCACCATGAGCACTGTCGCCATGAGCACTTTCAACGTGGGCACTGTCATTATGGGAACTGTCACTAAGAGCACAGTCACCATGCGCACTGTCACCAGGGACACTGTCACCATGAGCACTCTCACTATGGGCAATGTCACCATGGACGCTGTCACCATGGGCATGATCAACATGATCATTGTCACCATGGGCAGTGTCACCATGAGCACTATTACCATGCGCACTATCACCATGAGCACTATCACCGTGAACACTGTCGCCATGGGCACTGTCACCATGGGCACTGTCACCATGGGTATTCTCACCATGGTTACTGTCACCATGGGCACTCTCAACATGGGCATTGTCACCATGCGAACAGTCACCATGAGCAATGTGACCATGAACACTATCACCAATGGCACTGTCACTGTGAGCAGTGTCACCGTGAGCACTGTCACCGTGTGCACTGTCAAAATGAGCACTATCACCATGGGAAATATCACCATAGGAATGGTCACCATGGGCACTGTCAAAATGAGCACTGTCACCATGGGAACTCTCACCATGAGCACTGTCACCATGGGAAATGTCACCATGGGCACTATCATCATGGGCAGTGCCACCATGAGGAGTTTCACCATGAGAACTCCAACCATGTACACCGCCAGCTTTAGCACAGTCACCATGGGATGTGTCACCGTGAGTGCTGTCACCATGGGCACTGTCACCATGCGAACTGTCACTATGGGCACTGTCACCTTGGCAATGTCACCATGAGAACTGTCACTGTGGGCAATGTCACCATGGGAACTGTCACCATGAGCACTATCACCGTGAGCACTATAACCATGGGCAGTGTCACCGTGAGCAATATCACCATGAACACTGTCACCGTGAGCACTTTCACTGTGGACACTGTCACCGTGTGCACTGTCAACATGAGCAATGTCACCATGGGCACTGTCACCATGGGCAGTGTTACCATGAGCACTGTAACCATGGGCTCTCTCACGATGGACACTGTCACCATGAGCACTATCATCATGGGCAGTGCCACCAAGAGGAATTTCACCATGGGAACTCCAACCATGTACACCGCCAGCATGAGCACAGTCACCATGGGAAGTGTCACCGTAATTACTGTCACCATGGACACTTTCAACTTTCAACCGCTGTCACCATGGACATTGTCATCATGAGCTCTGTTACCATGGGAAATGTCACCATAAGCATGGTCATCTTGGGAACTGCCACCATGGACACTGCCACCATGAGCACTGTAACCGTTGGCACTGCCACAGTGAGCACTATTACCATGAGCAATATCACCATGAGCACTATCACCATTTGCACTGTTACCGTGAGCATTATTACCATGCGTACTATTACCAAGGACACTGTCACCATGAGCACTGTCTCCGTGGGCATTGTAACCATGAGCACTGTCATTATGGGCACTGTCACCATGCGAAATGCCACCATTAGCTCTATCACCGTGGGCACTATCACAATGAGCACTGTATCCATGGGAACTGTCACCATGGGCACTATCACGGTGAGCACTATCACAGTGGGAACTGTCACCATGGGCACTGTCAAGATGAGCACTGTCACCATGGGAACTCTCACCATGAGCACTATCACCATGGGCACTATCACCACGGGCACTGTCACCGTGAGAATTATCACCATGAGTACTCTCACCATGAGCACTGTCACCATGGGCACTGTGACCATTGGCAGTGCCACCATGAGCACTATCACCATGAGCACTATCACCAAGGGCACTGTCACCGTGAGCACTATCACCGTGAGCACTATCACCATGAGCACTGTCACCATGAGCACTGTCACCGTGGGCACGGTCACCAAGAGCACTGTCATCTTGGGAACTGCCACCATGGACACTGCCACCATGAGCACTGTGACCATTGGCAGTGCCACCATGAGCACTATCACCATGAGCACTATCACCAAGGGCACTGTCACCATGAGCACTATCACCGTGAGCACTATCACCATGAGCACTGTCACCATGAGCACTGTCACCGTGGGCACGGTCACCATGAGCACTGTCACCGTGGGCACTGTCACCATGAGCACTGTCATCATGGGCAATGTCACCATGGGCACTGTCACGATTAGAACTGTCACTCTGGGTATTATCACCGTGAGCACTCTCACAATGGGCACTGTCACCATAGGCACTGTAAACATGGACAGCGTCACCATGAGCACTACTGTCATGGGCAGAACTCCCGTAAGGAATTTCACAATGGGAACTCCAACCATGTACACCGCCAGCATGAGCACAGTCACCAAGGGCTGTGTCACCATGGGCACTATCACAAAGGACACTGTCATCATGAGCTCTATTACCATGGGAACTGTCACCATGAGCACTGTCCTCTTACGAACTGCCAGCACGGACACTGCCACCATGACCACTGTAACCATTGGCACTGCCAACGTGGGCACTGTCATCATGAGCACTGTCACCATGAGAAAGGTCACCAGGGACACTGTCACCATGGGCACTATCAGCCAGAGCACTGTCACCATGAGCACTATCACTGTGAGCACTATCACCCTGAGCACTGTCACCGTGGGCACTGTCACCATGCGCACTGTCACCATGGGCACTGTCACCATGGGAACTGTCACCATGAGCAGCATCACCGTGAGTACTATCACCATGGACAGGGTCACCGTGAGCAATATCACCATGGGCACTGTCACCGTGAGCACTATTACCATGGGCACAATCACCATGAGCACTATCACCGTGATCACTGTCACCGAGGGCACTGTCACCATGAGCACTATCTCCATGAGCACTATCACCAGGGGCACTGTCACCGGGAGCACTATCATAATGGGCACTGTCACCATGGGCACTGTCACCATGGGTACTGTCACCATGGGCACTTTCAACATGGGAACTGTCACAATGCGAACTGTCACCATGAGCACTATCACCAAGAGCACTATCACCAAGGTCACTGTCACCGTGAGCACTTTCACCATGAGCACTATCACAGTGGGCACTGTCACCATGAGCACTGTCATCATGGGCACTGTCACCATAGGAACGGTCACAATGAGCACTGTCACTGTGGGCACTATCACCGTGAGCACTATCACAATGGGCACTGTCACCATAGGCACTGTCACCTTGGACACTGTCACCATGAGCACTAACATCATGGGGAGTGCTACCATGAGGAATTTCACCATCGGAGTTCCGACCACGTACACCGCCAGCATGAGCACAGTCACCATGGGCAGTGCAACCATGAGCACTGTCACCATGGGCACTTTCAACATGCGCGGTGTCACCATGCGAACTGCCATGATGAGCAGTATCACCATGAGAACTATCACCAAGGGTACTGTCACCATGAACACTGTCTCCGTGGGAACTCTCACCACAAGCACTGTCATCATGGGCACTGTCACCATGGGAACTGTCAACATTAGCACTGTCACTGTGGGCACTATCACCGTGAGCACTATCACAACGGACACTGTCACCATAGGTACTGTCACCATGGACACTGTCACCACGAACACTATCATCATGGGCAGTGCCACCATGAGGAATTTCACCTTGGGAACTCCAACCGTGTACATCGGCAGCGTTAGCACAGTCACCATGGGCTGTGTCACGATGAGCACTGCCACCATCGGCACTTTCAACATGGGCACTGTCACCATGCGAACCGTCACCATGAGCACTATTACCATGAGCATTATCACCAAGGCCACTGTCAGCATGAGCACTATCACCGTGAGCACTATCACCATGAGCACTGTCACCATGAGGATTTTCACCGTGGGCACTGTCACCATGAGCACTGTCACCATGGGCATTGTCAACATAAGCATTGTCACCATGGGATCTCTCACCATGAGCACTGTCACCATGGGAAATGTCACCATGGGCACTGTCACCATAGGCATTGTCAACATGGACACTCTCACCATGAGCACTATCATCATAGGCATTGCCACCATAAGGAATTTCACCATCGGAACTCCAACCATGTACACCGCCAGCATGAGCACATTCACCATGGGCCGTGTCACCATGAGCACTATCACCATGAGCACTATCACCATGAGCACTATCATTAAGGGCACTGTCACCATGAGCACTATCACCGTGAACACTTTCACCATGACTACTGTCACCGTGGGCACTATAAGCATGAGCACTATCACCATGAGCACTGTCACTGCGGGCACTGTCACTGTGTTCACTGTCACCATGAGCACTGTAACCATGAGCCCTATCACCATGGGAACTGTCACCATGGGAACGGTCACTATGGGCACTGCCAAGATGAGCACTGTCACCATGGGAACTCTCACCATGAGCACTATCACCATGGGAAATATCACCATGGGCACTGTCACCATGGGCGCTGTCACCATGGACACTGTCACCATGAGCACTATCATCATGGGCATTGCCACCATAAGGAATTTCACCATGGGAACTCCAACCATGTACACCACCAGCATGAGCACAGTCACCATGGGCAGTGCCACCATGAGCACTGTCACCATGGGCACTTTTAACATGGGCCCTGTCGCCATGCGAACTGTCACCATGAGCAGTATCTCTGTGAGCACTGTCACCATGAGCATAGTCACCGTGGTCACTGTCACCATGAGCACTGTCACCATGGGCACTGTAACAATGGGAACTTTCACCATGAGCACTATCACCGTGAGCACTATCACCATGGGCAGTGTCACCATGGGAACTCTCACAATGAGCACTGTCACCGTGGGCACTGTCAACATGAGCACTGTCACCATGGAAATGGTCATCATGGGCGCTGTCACCATGGGCACTGTCACCATGGACACTGTCACCATGAGCACTACCATCATGGGCAGTTCCACCATAACAGTTGTACCATGGGAACTCGAACCATGTACACCTCCAACATGAGCACGGTCACCATGGGCAGGGTCAACATGAGCACTGTCACCATGGGCACTTTCAACAGGGGCAGTGTCACCATGCAAACTGCCACCATGAGCACTATCACCATGAGCACTATCACCAAGGGCACTGTCACTGTGAGCACTATCACCATGGGCACTGTCACCATGGGCATTGTCACCATGAGCACTGTCATCATGGGCACTGTCACCATGGGGACTGTCACCATTAGCACTGTCTCTGTGGACACTATCCCCGTGAGCACTATCACAATGGGCACTGGCAGCATAGGCACTGTCACCATGGACACTGTCACCATGAAAACTATCATCATGGGCAGTGCCACCATAAGGAATTTCACCATGGGAACTCCAACTATGTACACCGCCAGCATGAGCACAGTCACAATGGGCAGTGTCACCATGATCACTGCCACCATGGGCACTTTCAACATGGGCCCTGTCACCATGCGAACTATCTCCATGAGCACTATCACCGTGAGCAATGTCACCATGAGCATAGTCACCATGGGCACTGTAACCATGGGGACTTTCACCCTGAGCACTATCACCCTGAGCACTATCACCATGGGCA
The DNA here is from genome assembly GCF_028023285.1 of Balaenoptera ricei. Classification (NCBI taxonomy): domain Eukaryota; kingdom Metazoa; phylum Chordata; class Mammalia; order Artiodactyla; family Balaenopteridae; genus Balaenoptera; species Balaenoptera ricei. The sequence goes on from NC_082654.1 coordinate 103,337,459, forward strand.
GGGTCACCGTGAGCAATATCACCATGGGAACTGTCACCATGAGCACTATTAACATGTGTACTATCACCAAGGGCACTGTCACCATGAGCACTATCACCATGAGCACTGTCACCGTTGGCACTGTCACCATGAGCAGTATTACCATGAGCACTATCACCAAGGGCACTGTCAATGTGAGCACTATCACCGTGAGCACTATCACCATGGGCACTGTCTCTGTGAACAATATCACCATGCGCAGTGTCACCGTGAGCCCTATTACCATGGGAACTATCACCAAGGGCACTGTCACTGTGAGCACTGTCACCATGAGCACTGTCACCGTGGGCACTATCAACATGAGGACTATAACCATGGGCACTGTCACCGTGAGCAATATCACCATGAACACTGTAACCATGGGAAATGTCACCATGGGCAGTGCCACCATGAGCACTGTCACCATGGGCACTTTCAACATGGGCCCTGTCACCATGCGAACTGTCACCATGAGCACTATCACTGTGAGCACTGTCACCATGAGCATAGTCACCGTGGGCACTGTCACCATGAGCACTGTCACCATAGGTACTTTCAACACGGCCATTTTCACCATGGATACTGTCATCATGAGCTCTGTTACCATGGGAAATGTCACCATGAGCACTGTCACTTTGGGAACTGCCACCATGGACACTGCCACCATGAGCACTTTAACCATTGGCACTGCCACAGTGAGCACTGTCACCATGAGCAGTGTCACCATGGGAACTGTCACCATGTGCACTGTCACCATGGGAACTCTCACCATGAGCACGGCGACAATGGGAAATGTCACTATGGGCAGTGTCACCATGGGCACTGTCACCATGGGCACTGTCACTATGAGCACTATTACCATGAGCACTATCACCATGGGCACTGTCACAGTGAGCACTAGTACCATGGGTACTATCACCAAGGGCGCTGTCATCGTGAGCACTGTCACCATGAGCACTGTTACCGTGGGCATTGCCACCATGAGCACTGTCATCATGGCCACAGTCACCATGCGAACTGCCACCATGAGCACTATCACAGTGGGCACTGTCACCATGAGCACTGTCACCATGGGCACTGTATCCATGGGAATTGTCACCATGGGCACTAACACGGTGAGCACTATCACCATGGGAACTGTCACCATCGGAACGGTCACCATGCGCACTGTAACCATTGGCACTGCCACAGTGAGCACTGTCACAGTGAGCACTGTCACCAAGGGAACTGTCACCATGTGCAGTGTCACCATGGGAACTCTCACCATGAGCACTGTCACCATGGGAAATTTCACTATGGGCAGTGTCACCATGGGCACTGTCACCATGGGAACTCTCACCATGAGCACTGTCACCATGGGAAATTTCACTATGGGCAGTGTCACCATTGACACTGTCACCATGAACACTATCGTCATGGGCAGAGCTCCCATAAGGAATTTCACCATGGGAACTCCAACCATGTACACCGCCAGCATGAGCACAGTCACCATGGGCAGTGTCACCATGAGCACTGCCACCATGGGAACTTTCAACATGGGCACTTTCAACATGGGCACTGTCACCATGCGAACTATCACCATGAGCACTATCACCATGAGCAGTATTACCATGAGCACTATCACCAAGGGCACTGTCAATGTGAGCACTATCACCATGAGCACTGTCACCATGAGCACTGTCACCATGGGCACTGTAACCATGGGAACTATCACCATGAGCACTATCACCGTTAGCACTATCACCCTGGGCAGTGTCACCGTGAACAATATCACCATGGGCACTGTCACTGTGAGCACTATTACCATGGGCACTATCACCAAGGGCACTGTCACTGTGAGTACTGCCACCATGGGCACTGTCAACATGAGCACTGTCACCATGGGCACTGTCACCATGAGAACTGTAACCGTTGGCACTATAACCATGGGCAGTGTCACATGAGCAATATTACCGTGGGCACTGTCACCATGAGCACTATTACCATGGGTACTATCACCAAGGACACTGTCAGCATGAGCACTGTCACCGTGGGCAGTGTCAACATGGGCACTGCCACCATGGGAACTGTCACTATGAGCACTGTCACCAGGGGAAATGTCACCATGGGCACTGTCACCATAGGCACTGTCACCATGGACACATTCACCATGAGCACTAACATCATGGGCAGTGCCACCATAAGGAATTTCACCATGGGAACTCCAACCATGTACACCGTAAACATCAGCACAGTCACCATGGGCAGTGTCACCATGAGCACTGTCGCCATGAGCACTTTCAACGTGGGCACTGTCATTATGGGAACTGTCACTAAGAGCACAGTCACCATGCGCACTGTCACCAGGGACACTGTCACCATGAGCACTCTCACTATGGGCAATGTCACCATGGACGCTGTCACCATGGGCATGATCAACATGATCATTGTCACCATGGGCAGTGTCACCATGAGCACTATTACCATGCGCACTATCACCATGAGCACTATCACCGTGAACACTGTCGCCATGGGCACTGTCACCATGGGCACTGTCACCATGGGTATTCTCACCATGGTTACTGTCACCATGGGCACTCTCAACATGGGCATTGTCACCATGCGAACAGTCACCATGAGCAATGTGACCATGAACACTATCACCAATGGCACTGTCACTGTGAGCAGTGTCACCGTGAGCACTGTCACCGTGTGCACTGTCAAAATGAGCACTATCACCATGGGAAATATCACCATAGGAATGGTCACCATGGGCACTGTCAAAATGAGCACTGTCACCATGGGAACTCTCACCATGAGCACTGTCACCATGGGAAATGTCACCATGGGCACTATCATCATGGGCAGTGCCACCATGAGGAGTTTCACCATGAGAACTCCAACCATGTACACCGCCAGCTTTAGCACAGTCACCATGGGATGTGTCACCGTGAGTGCTGTCACCATGGGCACTGTCACCATGCGAACTGTCACTATGGGCACTGTCACCTTGGCAATGTCACCATGAGAACTGTCACTGTGGGCAATGTCACCATGGGAACTGTCACCATGAGCACTATCACCGTGAGCACTATAACCATGGGCAGTGTCACCGTGAGCAATATCACCATGAACACTGTCACCGTGAGCACTTTCACTGTGGACACTGTCACCGTGTGCACTGTCAACATGAGCAATGTCACCATGGGCACTGTCACCATGGGCAGTGTTACCATGAGCACTGTAACCATGGGCTCTCTCACGATGGACACTGTCACCATGAGCACTATCATCATGGGCAGTGCCACCAAGAGGAATTTCACCATGGGAACTCCAACCATGTACACCGCCAGCATGAGCACAGTCACCATGGGAAGTGTCACCGTAATTACTGTCACCATGGACACTTTCAACTTGGCCGCTGTCACCATGGACATTGTCATCATGAGCTCTGTTACCATGGGAAATGTCACCATAAGCATGGTCATCTTGGGAACTGCCACCATGGACACTGCCACCATGAACACTGTAACCGTTGGCACTGCCACAGTGAGCACTATTACCATGAGCAATATCACCATGAGCACTATCACCATTTGCACTGTTACCGTGAGCATTATTACCATGCGTACTATTACCAAGGACACTGTCACCATGAGCACTGTCTCCGTGGGCATTGTAACCATGAGCACTGTCATTATGGGCACTGTCACCATGCGAAATGCCACCATTAGCTCTATCACCGTGGGCACTATCACAATGAGCACTGTATCCATGGGAACTGTCACCATGGGCACTATCACGGTGAGCACTATCACAGTGGGAACTGTCACCATGGGCACTGTCAAGATGAGCACTGTCACCATGGGAACTCTCACCATGAGCACTATCACCATGGGCACTATCACCACGGGCACTGTCACCGTGAGAATTATCACCATGAGTACTCTCACCATGAGCACTGTCACCATGGGCACTGTGACCATTGGCAGTGCCACCATGAGCACTATCACCATGAGCACTATCACCAAGGGCACTGTCACCGTGAGCACTATCACCGTGAGCACTATCACCATGAGCACTGTCACCATGAGCACTGTCACCGTGGGCACGGTCACCAAGAGCACTGTCATCTTGGGAACTGCCACCATGGACACTGCCACCATGAGCACTGTGACCATTGGCAGTGCCACCATGAGCACTATCACCATGAGCACTATCACCAAGGGCACTGTCACCATGAGCACTATCACCGTGAGCACTATCACCATGAGCACTGTCACCATGAGCACTGTCACCGTGGGCACGGTCACCATGAGCACTGTCACCGTGGGCACTGTCACCATGAGCACTGTCATCATGGGCAATGTCACCATGGGCACTGTCACGATTAGAACTGTCACTCTGGGTATTATCACCGTGAGCACTCTCACAATGGGCACTGTCACCATAGGCACTGTAAACATGGACAGCGTCACCATGAGCACTACTGTCATGGGCAGAACTCCCGTAAGGAATTTCACAATGGGAACTCCAACCATGTACACCGCCAGCATGAGCACAGTCACCAAGGGCTGTGTCACCATGGGCACTATCACAAAGGACACTGTCATCATGAGCTCTATTACCATGGGAACTGTCACCATGAGCACTGTCCTCTTACGAACTGCCAGCACGGACACTGCCACCATGACCACTGTAACCATTGGCACTGCCAACGTGGGCACTGTCATCATGAGCACTGTCACCATGAGAAAGGTCACCAGGGACACTGTCACCATGGGCACTATCAGCCAGAGCACTGTCACCATGAGCACTATCACTGTGAGCACTATCACCCTGAGCACTGTCACCGTGGGCACTGTCACCATGCGCACTGTCACCATGGGCACTGTCACCATGGGAACTGTCACCATGAGCAGCATCACCGTGAGTACTATCACCATGGACAGGGTCACCGTGAGCAATATCACCATGGGCACTGTCACCGTGAGCACTATTACCATGGGCACAATCACCATGAGCACTATCACCGTGATCACTGTCACCGAGGGCACTGTCACCATGAGCACTATCTCCATGAGCACTATCACCAGGGGCACTGTCACCGGGAGCACTATCATAATGGGCACTGTCACCATGGGCACTGTCACCATGGGTACTGTCACCATGGGCACTTTCAACATGGGAACTGTCACAATGCGAACTGTCACCATGAGCACTATCACCAAGAGCACTATCACCAAGGTCACTGTCACCGTGAGCACTTTCACCATGAGCACTATCACAGTGGGCACTGTCACCATGAGCACTGTCATCATGGGCACTGTCACCATAGGAACGGTCACAATGAGCACTGTCACTGTGGGCACTATCACCGTGAGCACTATCACAATGGGCACTGTCACCATAGGCACTGTCACCTTGGACACTGTCACCATGAGCACTAACATCATGGGGAGTGCTACCATGAGGAATTTCACCATCGGAGTTCCGACCACGTACACCGCCAGCATGAGCACAGTCACCATGGGCAGTGCAACCATGAGCACTGTCACCATGGGCACTTTCAACATGCGCGGTGTCACCATGCGAACTGCCATGATGAGCAGTATCACCATGAGAACTATCACCAAGGGTACTGTCACCATGAACACTGTCTCCGTGGGAACTCTCACCACAAGCACTGTCATCATGGGCACTGTCACCATGGGAACTGTCAACATTAGCACTGTCACTGTGGGCACTATCACCGTGAGCACTATCACAACGGACACTGTCACCATAGGTACTGTCACCATGGACACTGTCACCACGAACACTATCATCATGGGCAGTGCCACCATGAGGAATTTCACCTTGGGAACTCCAACCGTGTACATCGGCAGCGTTAGCACAGTCACCATGGGCTGTGTCACGATGAGCACTGCCACCATCGGCACTTTCAACATGGGCACTGTCACCATGCGAACCGTCACCATGAGCACTATTACCATGAGCATTATCACCAAGGCCACTGTCAGCATGAGCACTATCACCGTGAGCACTATCACCATGAGCACTGTCACCATGAGGATTTTCACCGTGGGCACTGTCACCATGAGCACTGTCACCATGGGCATTGTCAACATAAGCATTGTCACCATGGGATCTCTCACCATGAGCACTGTCACCATGGGAAATGTCACCATGGGCACTGTCACCATAGGCATTGTCAACATGGACACTCTCACCATGAGCACTATCATCATAGGCATTGCCACCATAAGGAATTTCACCATCGGAACTCCAACCATGTACACCGCCAGCATGAGCACATTCACCATGGGCCGTGTCACCATGAGCACTATCACCATGAGCACTATCACCATGAGCACTATCATTAAGGGCACTGTCACCATGAGCACTATCACCGTGAACACTTTCACCATGACTACTGTCACCGTGGGCACTATAAGCATGAGCACTATCACCATGAGCACTGTCACTGCGGGCACTGTCACTGTGTTCACTGTCACCATGAGCACTGTAACCATGAGCCCTATCACCATGGGAACTGTCACCATGGGAACGGTCACTATGGGCACTGCCAAGATGAGCACTGTCACCATGGGAACTCTCACCATGAGCACTATCACCATGGGAAATATCACCATGGGCACTGTCACCATGGGCGCTGTCACCATGGACACTGTCACCATGAGCACTATCATCATGGGCATTGCCACCATAAGGAATTTCACCATGGGAACTCCAACCATGTACACCACCAGCATGAGCACAGTCACCATGGGCAGTGCCACCATGAGCACTGTCACCATGGGCACTTTTAACATGGGCCCTGTCGCCATGCGAACTGTCACCATGAGCAGTATCTCTGTGAGCACTGTCACCATGAGCATAGTCACCGTGGTCACTGTCACCATGAGCACTGTCACCATGGGCACTGTAACAATGGGAACTTTCACCATGAGCACTATCACCGTGAGCACTATCACCATGGGCAGTGTCACCATGGGAACTCTCACAATGAGCACTGTCACTGTGGGCACTGTCAACATGAGCACTGTCACCATGGAAATGGTCATCATGGGCGCTGTCACCATGGGCACTGTCACCATGGACACTGTCACCATGAGCACTACCATCATGGGCAGTTCCACCATAACAGTTGTACCATGGGAACTCGAACCATGTACACCTCCAACATGAGCACGGTCACCATGGGCAGGGTCAACATGAGCACTGTCACCATGGGCACTTTCAACAGGGGCAGTGTCACCATGCAAACTGCCACCATGAGCACTATCACCATGAGCACTATCACCAAGGGCACTGTCACTGTGAGCACTATCACCATGGGCACTGTCACCATGGGCATTGTCACCATGAGCACTGTCATCATGGGCACTGTCACCATGGGGACTGTCACCATTAGCACTGTCTCTGTGGACACTATCCCCGTGAGCACTATCACAATGGGCACTGGCAGCATAGGCACTGTCACCATGGACACTGTCACCATGAAAACTATCATCATGGGCAGTGCCACCATAAGGAATTTCACCATGGGAACTCCAACTATGTACACCGCCAGCATGAGCACAGTCACAATGGGCAGTGTCACCATGATCACTGCCACCATGGGCACTTTCAACATGGGCCCTGTCACCATGCGAACTATCTCCATGAGCACTATCACCGTGAGCAATGTCACCATGAGCATAGTCACCATGGGCACTATAACCATGGGGACTTTCACCCTGAGCACTATCACCCTGAGCACTATCACCATGGGCAGGGTCACCGTGAGCAATATCACCATGGGAACTGTCACCATGAGCACTATTAACATGTGTACTATCACCAAGGGCACTGTCACCATGAGCACTATCACCATGAGCACTGTCACCGTTGGCACTGTCACCATGAGCAGTATTACCATGAGCACTATCACCAAGGGCACTGTCAATGTGAGCACTATCACCGTGAGCACTATCACCATGGGCACTGTCTCTGTGAACAATATCACCATGCGCAGTGTCACCGTGAGCCCTATTACCATGGGAACTATCACCAAGGGCACTGTCACTGTGAGCACTGTCACCATGAGCACTGTCACCGTGGGCACTATCAACATGAGGACTATAACCATGGGCACTGTCACCGTGAGCAATATCACCATGAACACTGTAACCATGGGAAATGTCACCGTGGGCACTGTCACCATGTGCACTGTCAACATGAGCACTGTCACCATGGGAAATGTCACCATGGACGCTGTCACCATGGGCATGGTCAACATGATCATTGTCACCATGGGCAGTGTCACCATTAGCACTATTACCATGCACACTATCACCATGAGCACTATCACCGTGAACACTGTCACCATGAGCACTGTCACCATGAACACTATCACCAATGGCACTGTCACTGTGAGCAGTGTCACCGTGAGCACTGTCACAGTGGGCAGTGTCACCGTGTGCACTGTCACAATGAGCACTATCACCATGGGAACTATGACCATAGGAATGGTCACCATGGGCACTGTCAAGATGAGCACTGTCACCATGGGAACTCTCACCATGAGCACTGTCATCTTGGGAACTGCCACCATTGACAATGCCAGCATGAGAACGGTAACCATTGGCACTGCCACAGTGAGCACTGTCACCGTGAGCACTGTCACCATGGGAACTGTCACCATGTGCACTGTCACCATGTGCACTGTCAACATGAGCACTGTCACCATGGGAAATGTCACCATGGGCAGTGTCACCATGGGCACTGTCACCATGGGCAGTGTCACCATGAGCACTATTACCATGAGCACTTTCACCATGAGCACTATCACCATGGGCAGTGTCACCATGAGAAATATCACCAAGGGCACTGTCACAGTGAACACTGTTACCATGAGCACTGTCACCGTGGGCACTGTCATCATGGGCACTGTCACCATGGGAACTCTCACCATAAGCACTGTCACCATGGGAAATGTCACCATGGGCACTATCACTATGGGCACTGTCACCATGGGCAGTGTCACTATGAGCACTGTCACCATGGGCATTGTCACCAGGAACACTGTCACCATGAGCACTGTCACCGTGGGCACTGTCAACATGAGCACTGTCATCATGGGCACTGTCACCATGGGAACTCTCACCATGAGCACTGTCACCATGAGGATTTTCACCATGGGCACTGTCACCATGAGCACTGTCACCATGGGCATTGTCAACATAAGCATTGTCACCATGGGATCTCTCACCATGAGCACTGTCACCATGGGCACTGTCACCATGAACACTGTCACCATGAGCACTGTCACCGTGGGCAGTGTCACCATGAGCACTGCCACCATTGGCACTTTCAACATGGGCACAGTCACCATGCGAACTATCACCATGAGCACTATCACCATGAGCAATATTACCATGAACACTATCACCAAGAGCACTGTCAAAGTGAGCACTATCACTGTGAGCACTATCACCATGAGCACTGTCACCGTGAGCACTGTCACCGTGTGCACTGTCACCATGTGCACTGTCCACATGAGCACTGTCACCATGGGCACTCTCACGATGGACAAGGTCAACATGAGCACTATCATCATGGGCAGTGCTACCATGAGGAATTTCACCATTGGAACTCCAACCAAGTACACTGCCAGCATGAGCACAGTCACCATTGGCAGTGCCACTATGAGCACTGTCACCTTGGGCACTCTCCACATGGGCACTGTCACCATGCCAACAGTCACCATGAGCACTATCACCCTGAACACTATCACAAATGGCACTGTCACTGTGAGAACTGTCACCGTGAGCATTGTCACTGTTGGCACTGTCACCATGAGCACTGTCATCATGGGCACTGTCACCATAGACACTGTCACCATGAGCACTATCATCATGGGCAGTGCTACCATAAGGAATTTCACCATCGGAACTCCAAACATGTACACTGCCAGCATGAGCACAGTCACCATGGGCAGTGTCACCATGAGCACTGCCACCATGGGCACTTTCAACATGGGCACTGTCACCATGCAAACTATCACCATGAGCACTATCACCATTAGCAGTATTACCATGAGCACTATCACCAAGGGCACTGTCAACGTGAGCAGTATCACCGTGAGCACGATCACGGTGAGCAGTGTCACCGTGAGCAATATCACCTTTGGCACTGTCACCATGAGCACTATAACCATGGGTACTATCACCAAGGGCACTGTCACTGTGAGCACTGTCACCATGAGCACTGCCACCGTCGGCAGTATCATCATGAGCACTGTCACCATGGGCACTATCATCATGGGCATTGCCACCATAAGGAATTTCCGAATGGGAACTCCAACCATGTACACTGCCAGCATGAGCAGAGTCACCATGGGCAGTGCCACCATGAGCACTGTCACCATGGGCACTTTCAACATGGGCCCTGTCACCATGCGAACTGTCACCATGAGCACTATCACTGTGAGCACTGTCACCATGAGCATAGTCACCGTGGGCACTGTCACCATGAGCACTGTCACCATAGGTACTTTCAACACGGCCATTTTCACCATGGATACTGTCATCATGAGCTCTGTTACCATGGGAAATGTCACCATGAGCACTGTCACTTTGGGAACTGCCACCATGGACACTGCCACCATGAGCACTTTAACCATTGGCACTGCCACAGTGAGCACTGTCACCATGAGCAGTGTCACCATGGGAACTGTCACCATGTGCACTGTCACCATGGGAACTCTCACCATGAGCACGGCGACAATGGGAAATGTCACTATGGGCAGTGTCACCATGGGCACTGTCACCATGGGCACTGTCACTATGAGCACTATTACCATGAGCACTATCACCATGGGCACTGTCACAGTGAGCACTAGTACCATGGGTACTATCACCAAGGGCGCTGTCATCGTGAGCACTGTCACCATGAGCACTGTTACCGTGGGCATTGCCACCATGAGCACTGTCATCATGGCCACAGTCACCATGCGAACTGCCACCATGAGCACTATCACAGTGGGCACTGTCACCATGAGCACTGTCACCATGGGCACTGTATCCATGGGAATTGTCACCATGGGCACTAACACGGTGAGCACTATCACCATGGGAACTGTCACCATCGGAACGGTCACCATGCGCACTGTAACCATTGGCACTGCCACAGTGAGCACTGTCACAGTGAGCACTGTCACCAAGGGAACTGTCACCATGTGCAGTGTCACCATGGGAACTCTCACCATGAGCACTGTCACCATGGGAAATTTCACTATGGGCAGTGTCACCATGGGCACTGTCACCATGGGAACTCTCACCATGAGCACTGTCACCATGGGAAATTTCACTATGGGCAGTGTCACCATTGACACTGTCACCATGAACACTATCGTCATGGGCAGAGCTCCCATAAGGAATTTCACCATGGGAACTCCAACCATGTACACTGCCAGCATGAGCACAGTCACCATGGGCAGTGTCACCATGAGCACTGCCACCATGGGAACTTTCAACATGGGCACTTTCAACATGGGCACTGTCACCATGCGAACTATCACCATGAGCACTATCACCATGAGCAGTATTACCATGAGCACTATCACCAAGGGCACTGTCAATGTGAGCACTATCACCATGAGCACTGTCACCATGAGCACTGTCACCATGGGCACTGTAACCATGGGAACTATCACCATGAGCACTATCACCGTTAGCACTATCACCCTGGGCAGTGTCACCGTGAACAATATCACCATGGGCACTGTCACTGTGAGCACTATTACCATGGGCACTATCACCAAGGGCACTGTCACTGTGAGTACTGCCACCATGGGCACTGTCAACATGAGCACTGTCACCATGGGCACTGTCACCATGAGAACTGTAACCGTTGGCACTATAACCATGGGCAGTGTCACATGAGCAATATTACCGTGGGCACTGTCACCATGAGCACTATTACCATGGGTACTATCACCAAGGACACTGTCACCATGAGCACTGTCACCGTGGGCAGTGTCAACATGAGCACTGTCACCATGGGCACTGCCACCATGGGAACTGTCACTATGAACACTGTCACCAGGGGAAATGTCACCATGGGCACTGTCACCATAGGCACTGTCACCATGGACACATTCACCATGAGCACTAACATCATGGGCAGTGCCACCATAAGGAATTTCACCATGGGAACTCCAACCATGTACACCGTGAACATCAGCACAGTCACCATGGGCAGTGTCACCATGAGCACTGTCGCCATGAGCACTTTCAACATGGGCACTGTCACTATGGGAACTGTCACTAAGAGCACAGTCACCATGCGCACTGTCACCAGGGACACTGTCACCATGAGCACTCTCACTATGGGCAATGTCACCATGGACGCTGTCACCATGGGCATGATCAACATGATCATTGTCACCATGGGCATTGTCACCATGAGCACTATTACCATGCGCACTATCACCATGAGCACTATCACCGTGAACACTGTCACCATGGGCACTGTCACCATGGGCACTGTCACCATGGGTATTCTCACCATGGTTACTGTCACCATGGGCACTCTCAACATGGGCATTGTCACCATGCGAACAGTCACCATGAGCAATGTGACCATAAACACTATCACCAATGGCACTGTCACTGTGAGCAGTGTCACCGTGAGCACTGTCACCGTGTGCACTGTCAAAATGAGCACTATCACCATGGGAAATATCACCATAGGAATGGTCACCATGGGCACTGTCAAAATGAGCACTGTCACCATGGGAACTCTCACCATGAGCACTGTCACCATGGGAAATGTCACCATGGGCACTATCATCATGGGCAGTGCCACCATGAGGAGTTTCACCATGAGAACTCCAACCATGTACACCGCCAGCTTTAGCACACTCACCATGGGATGTGTCACCGTGAGTGCTGTCACCATGGGCACTGTCACCATGCGAACTGTCACTATGGGCACTGTCACCTTGGCAATGTCACCATGAGAACTGTCACTGTGGGCAATGTCACCATGGGAACTGTCACCATGAGCACTATCACCGTGAGCACTATGACCATGGGCAGTGTCACCGTGAGCAATATCACCATGAACACTGTCACTGTGAGCACTTTCACTGTGGACACTGTCACCGTGTGCACTGTCAACATGAGCAATGTCACCATGGGCACTGTCACCATGGGCAGTGTTACCATGAGCACTGTAACCATGGGCTCTCTCACGATGGACACTGTCACCATGAGCACTATCATCATGGGCAGTGCCACCAAGAGGAATTTCACCATGGGAACTCCAACCATGTACACCGCCAGCATGAGCACAGTCACCATGGGAAGTGTCACCATAATTACTGTCACCATGGACACTTTCAACTTGGCCGCTGTCACCATGGACATTGTCATCATGAGCTCTGTTACCATGGGAAATGTCACCATAAGCATGGTCATCTTGGGAACTGCCACCATGGACACTGCCACCATGAGCACTGTAACCGTTGGCACTGCCACAGTGAGCACTATTACCATGAGCAATATCACCATGAGCACTATCACCATTTGCACTGTTACCGTGAGCATTATTACCATGCGTACTATTACCAAGGGCACTGTCACCATGAGCACTGTCTCCGTGGGCATTGTAACCATGAGCACTGTCATCATGGGCACTGTCACCATGCGAAATGCCACCATTAGCTCTATCACCGTGGGCACTATCACAATGAGCACTGTATCCATGGGAACTGTCACCATGGGCACTATCACGGTGAGCACTATCACAGTGGGAACTGTCACCATGGGCACTGTCAAGATGAGCACTGTCACCATGGGAACTCTCACCATGAGCACTATCACCATGGGCACTATCACCACGGGCACTGTCACCGTGAGAATTATCACCATGAGTACTCTCACCATGAGCACTGTCACCATGGGCACTGTGACCATTGGCAGTGCCACCATGAGCACTATCACCATGAGCACTATCACCAAGGGCACTGTCACCGTGAGCACTATCACCGTGAGCACTATCACCATGAGCACTGTCACCATGAGCACTGTCACCGTGGGCACGGTCACCAAGAGCACTGTCATCTTGGGAACTGCCACCATGGACACTGCCACCATGAGCACTGTGACCATTGGCAGTGCCACCATGAGCACTATCACCATGAGCACTATCACCAAGGGCACTGTCACCGTGAGCACTATCACCGTGAGCACTATCACCATGAGCACTGTCACCATGAGCACTGTCACCGTGGGCACGGTCACCATGAGCACTGTCACCATGGGTACTGTCACCATGGGCACTTTCAACATGGGAACTGTCACAATGCGAACTGTCACCATGAGCACTATCACCAAGAGCACTATCACCAAGGGCACTGTCACCGTGAGCACTTTCACCATGAGCACTATCACAGTGGGCACTGTCACCATGAGCACTGTCATCATGGGCACTGTCACCATAGGAACGGTCACAATGAGCACTGTCACTGTGGGCACTATCACCGTGAGCACTATCACAATGGGCACTGTCACCATAGGCACTGTCACCTTGGACACTGTCACCATGAGCACTAACATCATGGGGAGTGCTACCATGAGGAATTTCACCATCGGAGTTCCGACCACGTACACCGCCAGCATGAGCACAGTCACCATGGGCAGTGCAACCATGAGCACTGTCACCATGGGCACTTTCATCATGCGCGGTGTCACCATGCGAACTGCCATGATGAGCAGTATCACCATGAGAACTATCACCAAGGGTACTGTCACCATGAACACTGTCTCCGTGGGAACTCTCACCACGAGCACTGTCATCATGGGCACTGTCACCATGGGAACTGTCAACATTAGCACTGTCACTGTGGGCACTATCACCGTGAGCACTATCACAACGGACACTGTCACCATAGGTACTGTCACCATGGACACTGTCACCACGAACACTATCATCATGGGCAGTGCCACCATGAGGAATTTCACCTTGGGAACTCCAACCGTGTACATCGGCAGCGTTAGCACAGTCACCATGGGCTGTGTCACGATGAGCACTGCCACCATGGGCACTTTCAACATGGGCACTGTCACCATGCGAACCGTCACCATGAGCACTATTACCATGAGCATTATCACCAAGGGCACTGTCAGCGTGAGCACTATCACCGTGAGCACTATCACCATGAGCACTGTCACCATGAGGATTTTCACCGTGGGCACTGTCACCATGAGCACTGTCACCATGGGCATTGTCAACATAAGCATTGTCACCATGGGATCTCTCACCATGAGCACTGTCACCATGGGAAATGTCACCATGGGCACTGTCACCATAGGCATTGTCAACATGGACACTCTCACCATGAGCACTATCATCATAGGCATTGCCACCATAAAGAATTTCACCATCGGAACTCCAACCATGTACACCGCCAGCATGAGCACATTCACCATGGGCCGTGTCACCATGAGCACTATCACCATGAGCACTATCATTAAGGGCACTGTCACCGTGAGCACTATCACCGTGAACACTTTCACCATGACTACTGTCACCGTGGGCACTATAAGCATGAGCACTATCACCATGAGCACTGTCACTGTGGGCACTGTCACTGTGTTCACTGTCACCATGAGCACTGTAACCATGAGCCCTATCACCATGGGAACTGTCACCATGGGAACGGTCACTATGGGCACTGCCAAGATGAGCACTGTCACCATGGGAACTCTCACCATGAGCACTATCACCATGGGAAATATCACCATGGGCACTGTCACCATGGGCGCTGTCACCATGGACACTGTCACCATGAGCACTATCATCATGGGCATTGCCACCATAAGGAATTTCACCATGGGAACTCCAACCATGTACACCACCAGCATGAGCACAGTCACCATGGGCAGTGCCACCATGAGCACTGTCACCATGGGCACTTTTAACATGGGCCCTGTCGCCATGCGAACTGTCACCATGAGCAGTATCTCTGTGAGCACTGTCACCATGAGCATAGTCACCGTGGTCACTGTCACCATGAGCACTGTCACCATGGGCACTGTAACAATGGGAACTTTCACCATGAGCACTATCACCGTGAGCACTATCACCATGGGCAGTGTCACCGTGAGCAATATCACCATGGGCACTGTCACTGTGACCTCTATTACCATGGGTACTATAACCAAAATCACTGTCACCGTGAGCACTGTCACCATGAGCAATGTCACCGTGGGGACTGTCACCATGGGAACTGTCACCATGTGCACTGTCACCATGGGAACTCTCACCATGAGCACTGTCACCATGGGAAATGTCACAATGGGCAGTGTCACCATGGGCACTGTCACCATGGGTAGCGTCACCATGAGCACTATTACCATGAGCACTATCACCATGAACACTATCATCACGGGCAGTGTCACCATGAGCACTATCACCGTGAGCACTATCACCATGGGCAGTGTCACCTTGAGCAATATCAACATGGGCACTGTCACCGTGAGCACTATTACGATGGGCATTATCACCATGAGCACTATCACCGTGAGCACTGTCAGTGTGGGCATTGTCACCATGTGCACTGTCAACATGAGCACTGTTACCATGAGCACTATCACCATGGGAACTGTCACCATGGGAATGGTCACCATGGGCAATCTCACCATGAGCACTGTCACCATGGGCACTGTCACCATGGGTACTCTCACCATGGGCACTTTCAACATGGGCACTGTCACCATGCGAACAGTCACAATGAGCACTATCACCATGAGCACTATCACCAAGGCCACGGTCACCGTGAGCACTGTCACAGTGGGCACTGTCAACATGAGCACTGTCACCATAGGCACTGTCACCATGGACACTGTCACCATGAGCACTATCATCATGGGCAGTGCTACCATGAGGAATTTCACCATCGGAACTCCAACCAAGTACACCGCCAGCATGAGCACAGTCATCATGGACACTGCCACTATGAGCACTGTCACCATGGGTACTTTCAACATGGGCCCTGTCACCATGCGAACTGTCTCCATGAGCACTATCACCGTGAGCACTGTCACCATGAGCATAGTCACCATGGGCAGTGTCACCATGAGCACTGCCACCATGGGCACTTTCAACATGGGCACAGTCACCATGCGAACTATCACCACGAGGACTATCACCATGAGCAATATTACCATGAACACTATCACCAAGGGCACTGTCAACGTGCGCACTATCACCATGAGCACTGTCACCGTGAGCACTGTCACCATGGGCAATTTCTACTTGGCCACTGTCACCATGGGCACTGTCACCAAGGACAATGTCATCATGAGCTCTGTTACCAAGGGAAATGTCACCACGAGCACTGTCATCTTGGGAACTGCCACCATGGACACTGCCACCATGAGCACTGTGACCATTGGCAGTGCCACCATGAGCACTATCACCATGAGAACTATCACCAAGGGCACTGTCACCGTGAGCACTATCACCGTGAGCACTATCACCATGAGCACTGTCACCATGAGCACTGTCACCGTGGGCACGGTCACCAAGAGCACTGTCATCTTGGGAACTGCCACCATGGACACTGCCACCATGAGCACTGTGACCATTGGCAGTGCCACCATGAGCACTATCACCATGAGCACTATCACCAAGGGCACTGTCACCGTGAGCACTATCACCGTGAGCACTATCACCATGAGCACTGTCACCATGAGCACTGTCACCGTGGGCACGGTCACCATGAGCACTGTCACCGTGGGCACTGTCACCATGAGCACTGTCATCATGGGCAATGTCACCATGGGCACTGTCACGATTAGAACTGTCACTCTGGGTATTATCACCGTGAGCACTCTCACAATGGGCACTGTCACCATAGGCACTGTAAACATGGACAGCGTCACCATGAGCACTACTGTCATGGGCAGAACTCCCGTAAGGAATTTCACAATGGGAACTCCAACCATGTACACCGCCAGCATGAGCACAGTCACCAAGGGCTGTGTCACCATGGGCACTGTCACCATGGGCACTATCACAAAGGACACTGTCATCATGAGCTCTATTACCATGGGAACTGTCACCATGAGCACTGTCCTCTTACGAACTGCCAGCACGGACACTGCCACCATGACCACTGTAACCATTGGCACTGCCAACGTGGGCACTGTCATCATGAGCACTGTCACCATGAGAACGGTCACCAGGGACACTGTCACCATGGGCACTATCAGCCAGAGCACTGTCACCATGAGCACTATCACTGTGAGCACTATCACCCTGAGCACTGTCACCGTGGGCACTGTCACCATGCGCACTGTCACCATGGGCACTGTCACCATGGGAACTGTCACCATGAGCAGCATCACCGTGAGTACTATCACCATGGACAGGGTCACCGTGAGCAATATCACCATGGGCACTGTCACCGTGAGCACTATTACCATGGGCACAATCACCATGAGCACTATCACCGTGATCACTGTCACCGAGGGCACTGTCACCATGAGCACTATCTCCATGAGCACTATCACCAGGGGCACTGTCACCGGGAGCACTATCATAATGGGCACTGTCACCATGGGCACTGTCACCATGGGTACTGTCACCATGGGCACTTTCAACATGGGAACTGTCACAATGCGAACTGTCACCATGAGCACTATCACCAAGAGCACTATCACCAAGGGCACTGTCACCGTGAGCACTTTCACCATGAGCACTATCACAGTGGGCACTGTCACCATGGGCACTGTCAACATGGGAACTCTCATCATGAGCACTGTCACCATGGGCACAGTCACCATGGGCCCTCTCACCATGGGCACTGTTCACCATGGACACTGTCACCATGGGCATTGTGAACATGAGCACTGTCACCATGGTAACTCTTACCATGAACACTGTCACCATAGGAAATGTCACCATGGGCACTGTCAGCATGGGCACTGTCACCATGGACACTTTCACCATGAGCACTATCATCATGGGCAGGGCCACCATGAGGAATTTCACCATGGGAACTCCAACCATGTACACTGCCAGCATGAGCACAGTCACCATGGGCATTGTCACCATGAACACTGTCACCATGGGCAATTTCAACATGGGCACTGTCACCATGCGGACGGTCACCATGAGCACTATCACTATGAGGACTATCACCATGAGCACTATCACCATGAGCACTATCACAAAAGGCACTTTCACCATGAGCAGTATCACTGTAGCACAATCACCGTGAGCACTGTCACCATGAGCACTGTCACCGTGGGCACTGTCACCATGAGCTCTGTCACCATGGGCTCTGTCACCATGGGAACTGTCACCATGAGCACTATCACCGTGAGCACTAACAGCATTGGCATTGTCACCATGAGCAATAGCACCATGGGAACTTTCATGGTGAGCACTATTACCATGGGCACTATCACCATTAGCACTATCACCGTGAGCACTGTCATCGTGGGCACTGTCAACGTGTGCACTGTCACCATGGGCAGTGTCACCATGAGCACTGTAACCGTGGACACTGTCATCATGGACACTATCACCATGAGCACTATCATTATGAGCAGTACCACCATGAGTAATTTCACCATGGAAACTCCAACCATGTACACCGCCAGCATGAGCACAGTCACCATGGGCACTGTCACCATGGGCACTATCACAAAGGACACTGTCATCATGAGCTTTATTACCATGGGAACTGTCACCATGAGCACTGTCCTCTTACGAACTGCCAGCACGGATACTGCCACCATGAGCACTGCAACCATTGGCACTGCCACCGTGGGCACTGTCATCATGAGCACTGTCACCATGAGAACGGTCACCAGGGACACTGTTAACATGGGCACTCTCACCCAGGGCACTGTCACCGTGAGCACTATCACTGTGAGCACTATCACCCTGAGAATTGTCACCGTGGGCACTGTCACCATGCACACTGTCACCATGGGCACTGTCACGATGGGAACTGTCACCACGAGCACTATCACCGTGAGCACCATCATTAAGGGCAATGTCACCCTGAGTATTATCACCGTGAGCACTATCTCCGTGAACACTTTCACCATGACTACTATCACCGTGGGCACTATAAGCATGAGCACTATCACCATGAGCACTGTCACTGCGGGCACTGTCACCGTGTTCACTGTCACCATGAGCACTGTAACCATGAGCCCTATCACCATGGGAAATGTCACCATTGGAACGGTCACTATGGGCACTGCCATGATGAGCACTGTCACCATGGGAACTCTCACCATGAGCACTATCACCATGGGAAATGTCACCATGGGCACTGTCACCATGGGCGCTGTCACCATGGAAACTGTCACCATGAGCACTATAATCATGGGCAGTGCCACCATAAGGAATTTCACCATTGTAACACCAACCATATACACCGCCAGCATGAGCACAGTCACCATGGGGACTGTCAACATGAGCACTGTCACCATGGGAAATGTCTACATGAGCACTATCACCATGATCACTATCACCAAGGGCACTGTCACCATGAGCACTATCACCGTGGACAATGTCACCATGAGAACTATCACCGTGAGCACTATCACCATGGGAAGTGTCACCGTGAGAACTGTCACCATGGACATTGTCACCGTGGGCACTGTCACCATGAGCACTGTCACCATGAGCACTGTCACTGTTGGTACTGTCACCATGAGCAATGTCACCGTTGGCACTGTCACCATGTGCCCTGTCACCATAGGCACTGTCACCGTGGACACTGTCACCATGAACAATATCATCATAGGCAGTGCCACCATAAGGAATTTCACCATGGGAACTCCAACCATGTATAGCACCAGCATGAGCATAGTCATCATGGTCAGTGTCACCATGAACACTGCCACCATGGGCACTTTCAACATGGGCACAGTCACCATGCGAACTATCACCATAAGGACTACCACCATGAGCAATATTACTATGAACACTATCACCAAGGACACTGTCAACGTGAGCACTATCACCGTAAGCACTATCACCATGAGCACTGTCACCGTGAGCACTGTCACCATGGGCAATTTCAACATGGCCACTGTCACCATGGGCACTGTCACCATGGGAACTCTCACCATGAACACTGTCACCATGGGAAATGTCATTATGGGCAGTGTCACCTTGGGCACTGTCACCATGGGCAGTGTCACCATGAGCACTATTACCATGAGCAGTATCACCATGAGCACTATCACCATGGGCACTGTCACAGTGAGCACTATTACCATGGGTACTATCACCAAGGGCACTGTCATCGTGAACACTGTCACCATGAGCACTGTTACCGTGGGCCTTGCCACCATGAGCACTGTCATCATGGCCACTGTCACCATGCGGACTGCCACAATGAGCACTATCACAGTGGGCACTGTCACCATGAGAACTGTCACCATGGGCAGTGTATCCATGGGAACTGTCACCATGGGCACTATCATGGTGAGCACTATCACCATGGGAACTGTCACCATCGGAACAGTCACCATGCGCACTGTAACCATTGGCACTGCCACAGTGAGCACTGTCACAGTGAGCACTGTCACCATGGGAACTGTCACCATGTGCAGTGTCACCATGGGAACTCTCACTATGAGCACTGTCACCATGGGAAATGTCACTATGGGCAGTGTCACCATGGGCACTGTCACCATGGGTAGTGTCACCATGAGCACTATTACCATGAGCACTATCACCATGAGCACTATCATCACGGGCAGTGTCACCATGAGCACTATCACCGTGAGCACTATCACCATGGGTAGTGTCACCATGAGCAATATCACCATGGGCACTGTCACCATGAGCACTATTACAATGGGCATTATCACCATGAGCACTATCACCGTGAGCACTTTCAGTGTGGGCATTGTCACCATGTGCACTGTCACCATGAGCACTGTCACCATGAGCACTATCACCATGGCAAAGTTGACCATGGGAATGGTCACCATGGGCAATGTCAACATGAGCACTGTCACCATGGGCACTGTCACCATGGGTATGCTGACCATGGGCACTTTCAACATGGGCACTCTCACCATGCAAAAAGTCACCATGAGCACTATCACCATGAGCACTATCACCAAGGGCACTGTCACCATGAGCACTGTCACCGTGTGCACTGTCACAGTGGGCACTATCAACATGAGCACTGTCATCATGAGCACTGTCACCATAGGAAATGTCACAGTGAGCACTGTCACTGTGGGCACTATCACCGTGGGCACTGTCACCATAGGCACTGTCACCATGGACACTGTCACCATGAGCACTATCATCATCGGCAGTGCTACCATGAGGAATTTCACCATCGGAACTCCAACCAAGTACAACGCCAGCATGAGCACAGTCATTATGGGCAGTGCCACTATGAGCACTGTCACCATGGGCACTTTCAACATGGGCCCTGTCACCATGCGAACTATCTCCATGAGCACTATCAGCGTGAGCAATTTCACCATGAGCACTGTCACCATGGGCACTGTCACAATGAGCACTGTCACCATGGGCACTGTAACCATGGGGACGTTCACCCTGAGCACTATCACCGTGAGCACTATCACCATGGGCAGGGTCACCGTGAGCAATATCACCAAGGGCACTGTGACTGGGAGCACTATTACCATTGGCAATATCACCATGAGCACTATCACCGTGAGCACTGTCACCGTGGGCACTGTCATAGTGTGCACTGTCACCATGAGCACTATCACCATGTGAACTGTCACCATGGGAATGGTCACCATGGGCAATGTCAACATGAGCACTGTCACCATGAGCACTGTCACCATGGGAAATGTCACCATGGGCACTATCATCATGGGCAGTGCCACCATGAGGAATTTCACCATGAGAACTTCAACCGTGTACACCACCAGCTTTAGCACAGTCACCATGGGCTGTGTCACCATGAGCAGTGTCTCCATGGGCACTGTCTCCATGCGAACTGTCACCATGAGCACTGTCACCATGGGCAATGTCACCATGAGCACTGTCACTGTGGGCACTGTCACCATGGGAACTGTCACCATGAGCACTATCACCGTGAGCACTATCACCATGGGCAGTGTCACTGTGAGCAATATCACCATCGCACTGTCACCGTGAGCACTATTAACAAGGGTACTATCACCAAGGGCACTGTCACCATGAGCACTGTCATCATGGGCACTGTCACCATAGGAACTGTCACCGTGAGCACTGTCACTGTGGGCACTATCACCCTGAGCACTATCAAAATGGGCACTGTCACCATAGGCACTGTCACCATGGACACTGTCACCATGAGCACTATCATCATGGGCAGTGCTACCATGAGCAATTTCACCATCGGAACTCCATCCATGTACACCGCCAGCGTGAGCACAGTCAACATGGGCAGTGTCACCATGAGCAGTGTCCCCATGGGCACTTTCAACATGGGCCCTATCACCATGCGAACTGTCACCATGAGCACTATCACCATGAGCACTGTCACCATGAGCATAGTCACCATCGGGTCTGTCACCATGAGCACTATGACCGTGTGCACTATCACCATAGGTAGTGTCACGGTGAGCAATATCACCATGGGCACTGTCACCATGAGCACTATTACCATGGGCACTATCACCATGAGCACTATCACAGTGAGCACTGTCACCATGGGCAATGTCACCATGTGCACTGTCACCATGAGCACTGTCGCCATGAGCACTATCACCATGGGAAGTGTCAACATGGGAACGGTCACCATGGGCACTGTCAACGTGAGCACTGTCAGCATGGGAACTCTCACCAGGAGCACTGTCTCCATGGGAAATGTCACCCTGGACACTGTTCACTATGGGAAGTGTCACCATGAGCACTGTCACCATGGGCACTGTCACTATGGACACTGTCTCCATGGGCACTCTCACCATGGACACTGTCACTGTGGAAAATGTCACCATGGGCACTGTAACCATCTACACTGTCCCCAGGAGCACTATCACCATGGACACTGTATCCATCAGCATTGTCCCCATGGGCACTGTCAATATGAGCACTGTCACCATGGGAACTCTCACCATGAGCCCTGTCACCATGGCCAGTGTCACCATGGCCACTGTCACCATAAGCACTGTCACAAAGGGAAATGTCACCATGGGCACTCTCACCATTTGCTCTGTCACCGTGGGCACTGTCACCATAAGCACTGTCACCATGAGCACTGTTCAACATGGGCACTGTCACCTAGAGCACTGCCACTGTGGGCACTATCACCGTGAGCACTGTCACCATGAGCACTGTCACCATGGACACTGTCACCATGAGCATTGTGACCTTGAGCACTGTCACCATGGGAACTTTCACCATGGGCACTGTAACCATGGGCACTGTCACCATGGACAATGTCACCTTGGGAACCGTCACCATGGAAAATGTCACCATGGGCACTGTTGGCCATGGACACTGTCACCATGGGCACTGTGAACATGAGCACTGTCACCATGTAAACTCTTACCATGAACACTGTCACCATGGGAAATGTCACCATGGGCACTGTCACCATGGACACTGTCACCATGAGCACTATCATCATGGGCTGTGCTACCATGAGGAATTTCACCATCGGAACTCCAACCATGTACACCGCCAGCATGAGCACAGTCACCATGGGCAGTGTCACCATGAGCACTATCACCATGAGCACTATCACCATGTGCACTATCACCACGGACACTGTCACCGTGAGAACTATCACCGTGAGCACTGTCACCATGAGAACTGTCACCATGGGCACTGTAACCATGGGAACTGTCACCATGAGCACTATCACCGTGACCACTATCAACATGGGCAGTGTCACCGTGAGCACTATCTCCGTGAACACTTTCACCATGACTACTATCACCGTGGGCACTATAAGCATGAGCACTATCACCATGAGCACTGTCACTGCGGGCACTGTCACCGTGTTCACTGTCACCATGAGCACTGTAACCATGAGCCCTATCACCATGGGAACTGTCACCATGGGAACAGTCACTATGGGCACTGCCATGATGAGCACTGTCACCATGGGAACTCTCACCATGAGCACTATCACCATGGGCACTGTCACCATGGGCACTGTCACCATGGGCGCTGTCACCATGGAAACTGTCACCATGAGCACTATAATCATGGGCAGTGCCACCATAAGGAATTTCACCATTGTAACACCAACCATATACACCGCCAGCATGAGCACAGTCACCATGGGGACTGTCAACATGAGCACTGTCACCATGGGAAATGTCTACATGAGCACTATCACCATGATCACTATCACCAAGGGCACTGTCACCATGAGCACTATCACCGTGGACAATGTCACCATGAGAACTATCACCGTGAGCACTATCACCATGGGAAGTGTCACCGTGAGAACTGTCACCATGGACATTGTCACCGTGGGCACTGTCACCATGAGCACTGTCACCATGAGCACTGTCACTGTTGGTACTGTCACCATGAGCAATGTCACCATTGGCACTGTCACCATGTGCCCTGTCACCATAGGCACTGTCACCGTGGACACTGTCACCATGAACAATATCATCATAGGCAGTGCCACCATAAGGAATTTCACCATGGGAACTCCAACCATGTATAGCACCAGCATGAGCATAGTCATCATGGTCAGTGTCACCATGAACACTGCCACCATGGGCACTTTCAACATGGGCACAGTCACCATGCGAACTATCACAATAAGGACTACCACCATGAGCAATATTACTATGAACACTATCACCAAGGACACTGTCAACGTCAGCACTATCACCGTAAGCACTATCACCATGAGCACTTTCACCGTGAGCACTGTCACCATGGGCAATTTCAACATGGCCACTGTCACCATGGGCACTGTCACCATGGGAACTCTCACCATGAACACTGTCACCATGGGAAATGTCATTATGGGCAGTGTCACCTTGGGCACTGTCACCATGGGCAGTGTCACCATGAGCACTATTACCATGAGCAGTATCACCATGAGCACTATCACCATGGGCACTGTCACATTGAGCACTATTACCATGGGTACTATCACCAAGGGCACTGTCATCGTGAACACTGTCACCATGAGCACTGTTACCGTGGGCCTTGCCACCATGAGCACTGTCATCATGGCCACTGTCACCATGCGGACTGCCACCATGAGCACTATCACAGTGGGCACTGTCACCATGAGAACTGTCACCATGGGCAGTGTATCCATGGGAACTGTCACCATGGGCACTATCATGGTGAGCACTGTCACCATGGGAACTGTCACCATGTGCAGTGTCACCATGGGAACTCTCACTATGAGCACTGTCACCATGGGAAATGTCACTATGGGCAGTGTTACCATGGGCACTGTCACCATGGGTAGTGTCACCATGAGCACTATTACCATGAGCACTATCACCATGAGCACTATCATCACGGGCAGTGCCACCATGAGCACTATCACCGTGAGCACTATCACCATGGGTAGTGTCACCATGAGCAATATCACCATGGGCACTGTCACCATGAGCACTATTACAATGGGCATTATCACCATGAGCACTATCACCGTGAGCACTTTCAGTGTGGGCATTGTCACCATGTGCACTGTCACCATGAGCACTGTCACCATGAGCACTATCACCATGGCAAAGTTGACCATGGGAATGGTCACCATGGGCAATGTCAACATGAGCACTGTCACCATGGGCACTGTCACCATGGGCACTGTCACCATGGGTATGCTGACCATGGGCACTTTCAACATGGGCACTGTCACCATGCGAAAAGTCACCATGAGCACTATCACCATGAGCACTATCACCAAGGGCACTGTCACCATGAGCACTGTCACCGTGTGCACTGTCACAGTGGGCACTATCAACATGAGCACTGTCATCATGAGCACTGTCACCATAGGAAATGTCACAGTGAGCACTGTCACTGTGGGCACTATCACCGTGGGCACTGTCACCATAGGCACTGTCACCATGGGCGCTGTCACCATGGAAACTGTCACCATGAGCACTATAATCATGGGCAGTGCCACCATAAGGAATTTCACCATTGTAACACCAACCATAAACACCGCCAGCATGAGCACAGTCACCATGGGGACTGTCAACATGAGCACTGTCACCATGGGAAATGTCTACATGAGCACTATCACCATGATCACTATCACCAAGGGCACTGTCACCATGAGCACTATCACCGTGGACAATGTCACCATGAGAACTATCACCGTGAGCACTATCACCATGGGAAGTGTCACCGTGATAACTGTCACCATGGACATTGTCACCGTGGGCACTGTCACCATGAGCACTGTCACCATGAGCACTGTCACTGTTGGTACTGTCACCATGAGCAATGTCACCATTGGCACTGTCACCATGTGCCCTGTCACCATAGGCACTGTCACCGTGGACACTGTCACCATGAACAATATCATCATAGGCAGTGCCACCATAAGGAATTTCACCATGGGAACTCCAACCATGTATAGCAACAGCATGAGCATAGTCATCATGGTCAGTGTCACCATGAACACTGCCACCATGGGCACTTTCAACATGGGCACAGTCACCATGCGAACTATCACCATAAGGACTACCACCATGAGCAATATTACTATGAACACTATCACCAAGGACACTGTCAACGTGAGCACTATCACCGTAAGCACTATCACCGTAAGCACTATCACCATGAGCACTGTCACCGTGAGCACTGTCACCATGGGCAATTTCAACATGGCCACTGTCACCATGGGCACTGTCACCATGGGAACTCTCACCATGAACACTGTCACCATGGGAAATGTCATTATGGGCAGTGTCACCTTGGGCACTGTCACCATGGGCAGTGTCACCATGAGCACTATTACCATGAGCAGTATCACCATGAGCACTATCACCATGGGCACTGTCACAGTGAGCACTATTACCATGGGTACTATCACCAAGGGCACTGTCATCGTGAACACTGTCACCATGAGCACTGTTACCGTGGGCCTTGCCACCATGAGCACTGTCATCATGGCCACTGTCACCATGCGGACTGCCACCATGAGCACTATCACAGTGGGCACTGTCACCATGAGCACTATCTCCATGAGCACTATCACCTGGGGCACTGTCACCGGGAGCACTATCATAATGGGCACTGTCACCATGGGCACTGTCAACATGGGAACTCTCATCATGAGCACTGTCACCATGGGCCCTCTCACCATGGGCACTGTTCACAATGGACACTGTCACCATGGGCACTGTGAACATGAGCACTGTCACCATGGTAACTCTTACCATGAACACTGTCACCATAGGAAATGTCACCATGAGCACTATCATCATGGGCAGGGCCACCATGAGGAATTTCACCATGGGAACTCCAACCATGTACACTGCCAGCATGAGCACAGTCACCATGGGCATTGTCACCATGAACACTGTCACCATGGGCAATTTCAACATGGGCACTGTCACCATGCGGACTGTCACCATGAGCACTATCACTACGAGCACTATCACAATGAGCACTATCACAAAAGGCACTTTCACCATGAGCAGTATCACTGTGAGCACAATCACCGTGAGCACTGTCACCATGAGCACTGTCACCGTGGGCACTGTCACCATGCGCACTGTCACCATGGGCACTGTCACGATGGGAACTGTCACCACGAGCACTATCACCGTGAGCACTATCATTAAGGGCACTGTCACCCTGAGCACTATCACCGTGAGCACTATCTCCGTGAACACTTTCACCATGACTACTATCACCGTGGGCACTATAAGCATGAGCACTATCACCATGAGCACTGTCACTACGGGCACTGTCACCGTGTTCACTGTCACCATGAGCACTGTAACCATGAGCCCTATCACCATGGGAACTCTCACCATGGGAACGGTCACTATGGGCACTGCCATGATGAGCACTGTCACCATGGGAACTCTCACCATGAGCACTATCACCATGGGAAATGTCACCATGGGCACTGTCACCATGGGCGCTGTCACCATGGAAACTGTCACCATGAGCACTATAATCATGGGCAGTGCCACCATAAGGAATTTCACCATTGTAACTCCAACCATATACACCGCCAGCATGAGCACAGTCACCATGGGGACTGTCAACATGAGCACTGTCACCATGGGAAATGTCTACATGAGCACTATCACCATGATCACTATCACCAAGGGCACTGTCACCATGAGCACTATCACCGTGGACAATGTCACCATGAGAACTATCACCGTGAGCACTATCACCATGGGAAGTGTCACCGCGAGCACTGTCACCATGGACATTGTCACCGTGGGCACTGTCACCATGAGCACTGTCACTGTTGGCACTGTCACCATGAGCAATGTCACCGTTGGCACTGTCACCATGTGCCCTGTCACCATAGGCACTGTCACCGTGGACACTGTCACCATGAACAATATCATCATAGGTAGTGCCACCATAAGGAATTTCACCATGGGAACTCCAACCATGTATAGCACCAGCATGAGCATAGTCACCATGGTCAGTGTCACCATGAACACTGCCACCATGGGCACTTTCAACATGGGCACAGTCACCATGCGAACTATCACCATAAGGACTACCACCATGAGCAATATTACTATGAACACTATCACCAAGGACACTGTCAACGTGAGCACTATCGCCGTAAGCACTATCACCATGAGCGCTGTCACCGTGAGCACTGTCACCATGGGCACTGTCACGGTGTGCACTGTCACCATGGGCAATTTCAACATGGCCACTGTCACCATGGGCACTGTCACCATGGGAACTCTAACCATGAACACTGTCACCATGGGAAATGACATTATGGGCAGTGTCACCATGGGCACTGTCACAATGGGCAGTGTCACCATGAGCACTATTACCATGAGCACTATCACCAAGGTCACTGTCAACGTAAGCACTATCACTGTGAGCACTATCACCATGAGCACTGTCACCATGAGCATTGTCACCGTGGGCAATGTCATCATGAGCACTGTCACCATGGGCATTGTAACAATGGGAACGGTCACCATGAGCACTATCACCGTGAGCACTATCACCATGGGCAGTGTCCCGTGAGAAATATCACCATGGGAACTGTCACAGTGAGCGCTATTACCATGGGTACTATCACCAAGGGCACAGTCACTGTGAGCACTATCACCGTGAGCACTGTCACCATGAGCACTGTCACCATGAGCACTATCACCATGGCAAAGGTGACCATGGGAATGGTCACCATGGGCAATGTCAACATGAGCACTGTCACCATGGGCACTGTCACCATGGGCACTGTCACCATGGGTATGCTGACCATGGGCACTTTCAACATGGGCACTCTCACCATGCAAAAAGTCACCATGAGCACTATCACCATGAGCACTATTACCAAGGGCACTGTCACCATGAGCACTGTCACCGTGTGCACTGTCACAGTGGGCACTATCAACATGAGCACTGTCATCATGAGCACTGTCACCATAGGAAATGTCACAGTGAGCACTGTCACTGTGGGCACTATCACCGTGGGCACTGTCACCATAGGCACTGTCACCATGGACACTGTCACCATGAGCACTATCATCATCGGCAGTGCTACCATGAGGAATTTCACCATCGGAACTCCAACCAAGTACAACGCCAGCATGAGCACAGTCATTATGGGCAGTGCCACTATGAGCACTGTCACCATGGGCACTTTCAACATGGGCCCTGTCACCATGCGAACTATCTCCATGAGCACTATCAGCGTGAGCAATTTCACCATGAGCACTGTCACCATGGGCACTGTCACAATGAGCACTGTCACCATGGGCACTGTAACCATGGGGACGTTCACCCTGAGCACTATCACCGTGAGCACTATCACCATGGGCAGGGTCACCGTGAGCAATATCACCAAGGGCACTGTGACTGTGAGCACTATTACCATGAGCAATATCACCATGAGCACTATCACCGTGAGCACTGTCACCGTGGGCACTGTCATCGTGTGCACTGTCACCATGAGCACTATCACCATGTGAACTGTCACCATGGGAATGGTCACCATGGGCAATGTCAACATGAGCACTGTCACCATGAGCACTGTCACCATGGGAAATGTCACCATGGGCACTATCATCATGGGCAGTGCCACCATGAGGAATTTCACCATGAGAATTTCAACCGTGTACACCACCAGCTTTAG
The DNA here is from genome assembly GCF_028023285.1 of Balaenoptera ricei. Lineage (NCBI taxonomy): Eukaryota > Metazoa > Chordata > Mammalia > Artiodactyla > Balaenopteridae > Balaenoptera > Balaenoptera ricei. The sequence goes on from NC_082654.1 coordinate 103,368,774, forward strand.
CACAGTCACCATGGGCTGTGTCACCATGAGCAGTGTCACCATGGGCACTGTCTCCATGCGAACTGTCACCATGAGCACTGTCACCATGGGCAATGTCACCATGAGCACTGTCACTGTGGGCACTGTCACCATGGGAACTGTCACCATGAGCACTATCACCGTGAGCACTATCACCATGGGCAGTGTCACTGTGAGCAATATCACCATCGCACTGTCACCGTGAGCACTATTAACAAGGGTACTATCACCAAGGGCACTGTCAACATGAGCACTGTCATCATGGGCACTGTCACCATAGGAACTGTCACCGTGAGCACTGTCACTGTGGGCACTATCACCCTGAGCACTATCAAAATGGGCACTGTCACCATAGGCACTGTCACCATGGACACTGTCACCATGAGCACTATCATCATGGGCAGTGCTACCATGAGCAATTTCACCATCGGAACTCCATCCATGTACACCGCCAGCGTGAGCACAGTCAACATGGGCAGTGTCACCATGAGCAGTGTCCCCATGGGCACTTTCAACATGGGCCCTATCACCCTGCGAACTGTCACCATGAGCACTATCACCATGAGCACTGTCACCATGAGCATAGTCACCATCGGGTCTGTCACCATGAGCACTATGACCGTGTGCACTATCACCATAGGTAGTGTCACGGTGAGCAATATCACCATGGGCACTGTCACCATGAGCACTATTACCATGGGCACTATCACCATGAGCACTATCACAGTGAGCACTGTCACCGTGGGCAATGTCACCATGTGCACTGTCACCATGAGCACTGTCGCCATGAGCACTATCACCATGGGAAGTGTCAACATGGGAACGGTCACCATGGGCACTGTCAACGTGAGCACTGTCAGCATGGGAACTCTCACCAGGAGCACTGTCTCCATGGGAAATGTCACCCTGGACACTGTTCACTATGGGAAGTGTCACCATGAGCACTGTCACCATGGGCACTGTCACTATGGACACTGTCTCCATGGGCACTCTCACCATGGACACTGTCACTGTGGAAAATGTCACCATGGGCACTGTAACCATCTACACTGTCCCCAGGAGCACTATCACCATGGACACTGTATCCATCAGCATTGTCCCCATGGGCACTGTCAATATGAGCACTGTCACCATGGGAACTCTCACCATGAGCACTGTCACCATGGCCAGTGTCACCATGGCCACTGTCACCATAAGCACTGTCACAAAGGGAAATGTCACCATGGGCACTCTCACCATTTGCTCTGTCACCGTGGGCACTGTCACCATAAGCACTGTCACCATGAGCACTGTTCAACATGGGCACTGTCACCTAGAGCACTGCCACTGTGGGCACTATCACCGTGAGCACTGTCACCATGAGCACTGTCACCATGGACACTGTCACCATGAGCATTGTGACCTTGAGCACTGTCACCATGGGAACTTTCACCATGGGCACTGTAACCATGGGCACTGTCACCATGGACAATGTCACCTTGGGAACCGTCACCATGGAAAATGTCACCATGGGCACTGTAACCATGGACACTGTCACCAGGAGCACTATGACCATGGACACTCTTTCCATGAGCATTGTCCCCATGTACACTGTCAACATTGGAACTGTCATCATGGGCACTGTCACCATGAGAACTATCACCATGAGCACCGTCAATATGGGAACTGCCACCATGAGCACTGTCACGGTGAGCACTGTCACCATGATCATTGTCACCAGGAGCATTGTCATCATGGGAAGTGTCACCATGAGTACTGTCACCATGGGCACTGTCACCATGGGCACTGTCAGCATGGGCACTCTCACCATGGGCACTGTTGACCATGGAAACTGTCACCATGGGCACTGTGAACATGAGCACTCTCACCATGGTAACTCTTACCATGAACACTGTCACCATAGGAAATGTCACCATGAGCACTATCATCATGGGCAGGGCCACCATGAGGAATTTCACCATGGGAACTCCAACCATGTACACTGCCAGCATGAGCACAGTCACCATGGGCATTGTCACCATGAACACTGTCACCATGGGCAATTTCAACATGGGCACTGTCACCATGCGGACTGTCACCATGAGCACTATCACTACGAGCACTATCACAATGAGCACTATCACAAAAGGCACTTTCACCATGAGCAGTATCACTGTGAGCACAATCACCGTGAGCACTGTCACCATGAGCACTGTCACCGTGGGCACTGTCACCATGCGCACTGTCACCATGGGCACTGTCACGATGGGAACTGTCACCACGAGCACTATCACCGTGAGCACTATCATTAAGGGCACTGTCACCCTGAGCACTATCACCGTGAGCACTATCTCCGTGAACACTTTCACCATGACTACTATCACCGTGGGCACTATAAGCATGAGCACTATCACCATGAGCACTGTCACTACGGGCACTGTCACCGTGTTCACTGTCACCATGAGCACTGTAACCATGAGCCCTATCACCATGGGAACTCTCACCATGGGAACGGTCACTATGGGCACTGCCATGATGAGCACTGTCACCATGGGAACTCTCACCATGAGCACTATCACCATGGGAAATGTCACCATGGGCACTGTCACCATGGGCGCTGTCACCATGGAAACTGTCACCATGAGCACTATAATCATGGGCAGTGCCACCATAAGGAATTTCACCATTGTAACTCCAACCATATACACCGCCAGCATGAGCACAGTCACCATGGGGACTGTCAACATGAGCACTGTCACCATGGGAAATGTCTACATGAGCACTATCACCATGATCACTATCACCAAGGGCACTGTCACCATGAGCACTATCACCGTGGACAATGTCACCATGAGAACTATCACCGTGAGCACTATCACCATGGGAAGTGTCACCGCGAGCACTGTCACCATGGACATTGTCACCGTGGGCACTGTCACCATGAGCACTGTCACTGTTGGCACTGTCACCATGAGCAATGTCACCGTTGGCACTGTCACCATGTGCCCTGTCACCATAGGCACTGTCACCGTGGACACTGTCACCATGAACAATATCATCATAGGTAGTGCCACCATAAGGAATTTCACCATGGGAACTCCAACCATGTATAGCACCAGCATGAGCATAGTCACCATGGTCAGTGTCACCATGAACACTGCCACCATGGGCACTTTCAACATGGGCACAGTCACCATGCGAACTATCACCATAAGGACTACCACCATGAGCAATATTACTATGAACACTATCACCAAGGACACTGTCAACGTGAGCACTATCGCCGTAAGCACTATCACCATGAGCGCTGTCACCGTGAGCACTGTCACCATGGGCACTGTCACGGTGTGCACTGTCACCATGGGCAATTTCAACATGGCCACTGTCACCATGGGCACTGTCACCATGGGAACTCTAACCATGAACACTGTCACCATGGGAAATGACATTATGGGCAGTGTCACCATGGGCACTGTCACAATGGGCAGTGTCACCATGAGCACTATTACCATGAGCACTATCACCAAGGTCACTGTCAACGTAAGCACTATCACTGTGAGCACTATCACCATGAGCACTGTCACCATGAGCATTGTCACCGTGGGCAATGTCATCATGAGCACTGTCACCATGGGCATTGTAACAATGGGAACGGTCACCATGAGCACTATCACCGTGAGCACTATCACCATGGGCAGTGTCCCGTGAGAAATATCACCATGGGAACTGTCACAGTGAGCGCTATTACCATGGGTACTATCACCAAGGGCACAGTCACTGTGAGCACTATCACCGTGAGCACTGTCACCATGAGCACTGTCACCATGAGCACTATCACCATGGCAAAGGTGACCATGGGAATGGTCACCATGGGCAATGTCAACATGAGCACTGTCACCATGGGCACTGTCACCATGGGCACTGTCACCATGGGTATGCTGACCATGGGCACTTTCAACATGGGCACTCTCACCATGCAAAAAGTCACCATGAGCACTATCACCATGAGCACTATTACCAAGGGCACTGTCACCATGAGCACTGTCACCGTGTGCACTGTCACAGTGGGCACTATCAACATGAGCACTGTCATCATGAGCACTGTCACCATAGGAAATGTCACAGTGAGCACTGTCACTGTGGGCACTATCACCGTGGGCACTGTCACCATAGGCACTGTCACCATGGACACTGTCACCATGAGCACTATCATCATCGGCAGTGCTACCATGAGGAATTTCACCATCGGAACTCCAACCAAGTACAACGCCAGCATGAGCACAGTCATTATGGGCAGTGCCACTATGAGCACTGTCACCATGGGCACTTTCAACATGGGCCCTGTCACCATGCGAACTATCTCCATGAGCACTATCAGCGTGAGCAATTTCACCATGAGCACTGTCACCATGGGCACTGTCACAATGAGCACTGTCACCATGGGCACTGTAACCATGGGGACGTTCACCCTGAGCACTATCACCGTGAGCACTATCACCATGGGCAGGGTCACCGTGAGCAATATCACCAAGGGCACTGTGACTGTGAGCACTATTACCATGAGCAATATCACCATGAGCACTATCACCGTGAGCACTGTCACCGTGGGCACTGTCATCGTGTGCACTGTCACCATGAGCACTATCACCATGTGAACTGTCACCATGGGAATGGTCACCATGGGCAATGTCAACATGAGCACTGTCACCATGAGCACTGTCACCATGGGAAATGTCACCATGGGCACTATCATCATGGGCAGTGCCACCATGAGGAATTTCACCATGAGAACTTCAACCGTGTACACCACCAGCTTTAGCACAGTCACCATGGGCTGTGTCACCATGAGCAGTGTCACCATGGGCACTGTCTCCATGCGAACTGTCACCATGAGCACTGTCACCATGGGCAATGTCACCATGAGCACTGTCACTGTGGGCACTGTCACCATGGGAACTGTCACCATGAGCACTATCACCGTGAGCACTATCACCATGGGCAGTGTCACTGTGAGCAATATCACCATCGCACTGTCACCGTGAGCACTATTAACAAGGGTACTATCACCAAGGGCACTGTCAACATGAGCACTGTCATCATGGGCACTGTCACCATAGGAACTGTCACCGTGAGCACTGTCACTGTGGGCACTATCACCCTGAGCACTATCAAAATGGGCACTGTCACCATAGGCACTGTCACCATGGACACTGTCACCATGAGCACTATCATCATGGGCAGTGCTACCATGAGCAATTTCACCATCGGAACTCCATCCATGTACACCGCCAGCATGAGCACAGTCAACATGGGCAGTGTCACCATGAGCAGTGTCCCCATGGGCACTTTCAACATGGGCCCTATCACCCTGCGAACTGTCACCATGAGCACTATCACCATGAGCACTGTCACCATGAGCATAGTCACCATCGGGTCTGTCACCATGAGCACTATGACCGTGTGCACTATCACCATAGGTAGTGTCACGGTGAGCAATATCACCATGGGCACTGTCACCATGAGCACTATTACCATGGGCACTATCACCATGAGCACTATCACAGTGAGCACTGTCACCGTGGGCAATGTCACCATGTGCACTGTCACCATGAGCACTGTCGCCATGAGCACTATCACCATGGGAAGTGTCAACATGGGAACGGTCACCATGGGCACTGTCAACGTGAGCACTGTCAGCATGGGAACTCTCACCAGGAGCACTGTCTCCATGGGAAATGTCACCCTGGACACTGTTCACTATGGGAAGTGTCACCATGAGCACTGTCACCATGGGCACTGTCACTATGGACACTGTCTCCATGGGCACTCTCACCATGGACACTGTCACTGTGGAAAATGTCACCATGGGCACTGTAACCATCTACACTGTCCCCAGGAGCACTATCACCATGGACACTGTATCCATCAGCATTGTCCCCATGGGCACTGTCAATATGAGCACTGTCACCATGGGAACTCTCACCATGAGCACTGTCACCATGGCCAGTGTCACCATGGCCACTGTCACCATAAGCACTGTCACAAAGGGAAATGTCACCATGGGCACTCTCACCATTTGCTCTGTCACCGTGGGCACTGTCACCATAAGCACTGTCACCATGAGCACTGTTCAACATGGGCACTGTCACCTAGAGCACTGCCACTGTGGGCACTATCACCGTGAGCACTGTCACCATGAGCACTGTCACCATGGACACTGTCACCATGAGCATTGTGACCTTGAGCACTGTCACCATGGGAACTTTCACCATGGGCACTGTAACCATGGGCACTGTCACCATGGACAATGTCACCTTGGGAACCGTCACCATGGAAAATGTCACCATGGGCACTGTAACCATGGACACTGTCACCAGGAGCACTATGACCATGGACACTCTTTCCATGAGCATTGTCCCCATGTACACTGTCAACATTGGAACTGTCATCATGGGCACTGTCACCATGAGAACTATCACCATGAGCACCGTCAATATGGGAACTGCCACCATGAGCACTGTCACGGTGAGCACTGTCACCATGATCATTGTCACCAGGAGCATTGTCATCATGGGAAGTGTCACCATGAGTACTGTCACCATGGGCACTGTCACCATGGGCACTGTCAGCATGGGCACTCTCACCATGGGCACTGTTGACCATGGAAACTGTCACCATGGGCACTGTGAACATGAGCACTCTCACCATGGTAACTCTTACCATGAACACTGTCACCATAGGAAATGTCACCATGAGCACTATCATCATGGGCAGGGCCACCATGAGGAATTTCACCATGGGAACTCCAACCATGTACACCGCCAGCTTTAGCACAGTCACCATGGGATGTGTCACCGTGAGTGCTGTCACCATGGGCACTGTCACCATGCGAACTGTCACTATGGGCACTGTCACCTTGGCAATGTCACCATGAGAACTGTCACTGTGGGCAATGTCACCATGGGAACTGTCACCCTGAGCACTATCACCGTGAGCACTATAACCATGGGCAGTGTCACCGTGAGCAATATCACCATGAACACTGTCACCGTGAGCACTTTCACTGTGGACACTGTCACCGTGTGCACTGTCAACATGAGCAATGTCACCATGGGCACTGTCACCATGGGCAGTGTTACCATGAGCACTGTAACCATGGGCTCTCTCACGATGGACACTGTCACCATGAGCACTATCATCATGGGCAGTGCCACCAAGAGGAATTTCACCATGGGAACTCCAACCATGTACACCGCCAGCATGAGCACAGTCACCATGGGAAGTGTCACCGTAATTACTGTCACCATGGACACTTTCAACTTGGCCGCTGTCACCATGGACATTGTCATCATGAGCTCTGTTACCATGGGAAATGTCACCATAAGCATGGTCATCTTGGGAACTGCCACCATGGACACTGCCACCATGAGCACTGTAACCGTTGGCACTGCCACAGTGAGCACTATTACCATGAGCAATATCACCATGAGCACTATCACCATTTGCACTGTTACCGTGAGCATTATTACCATGCGTACTATTACCAAGGACACTGTCACCATGAGCACTGTCTCCGTGGGCATTGTAACCATGAGCACTGTCATTATGGGCACTGTCACCATGCGAAATGCCACCATTAGCTCTATCACCGTGGGCACTATCACAATGAGCACTGTATCCATGGGAACTGTCACCATGGGCACTATCACGGTGAGCACTATCACAGTGGGAACTGTCACCATGGGCACTGTCAAGATGAGCACTGTCACCATGGGAACTCTCACCATGAGCACTATCACCATGGGCACTATCACCACGGGCACTGTCACCGTGAGAATTATCACCATGAGTACTCTCACCATGAGCACTGTCACCATGGGCACTGTGACCATTGGCAGTGCCACCATGAGCACTATCACCATGAGCACTATCACCAAGGGCACTGTCACCGTGAGCACTATCACCGTGAGCACTATCACCATGAGCACTGTCACCATGAGCACTGTCACCGTGGGCACGGTCACCAAGAGCACTGTCATCTTGGGAACTGCCACCATGGACACTGCCACCATGAGCACTGTGACCATTGGCAGTGCCACCATGAGCACTATCACCATGAGCACTATCACCAAGGGCACTGTCACCGTGAGCACTATCACCGTGAGCACTATCACCATGAGCACTGTCACCATGAGCACTGTCACCGTGGGCACGGTCACCATGAGCACTGTCACCGTGGGCACTGTCACCATGAGCACTGTCATCATGGGCAATGTCACCATGGGCACTGTCACGATTAGAACTGTCACTCTGGGTATTATCACCGTGAGCACTCTCACAATGGGCACTGTCACCATAGGCACTGTAAACATGGACAGCGTCACCATGAGCACTACTGTCATGGGCAGAACTCCCGTAAGGAATTTCACAATGGGAACTCCAACCATGTACACCGCCAGCATGAGCACAGTCACCAAGGGCTGTGTCACCATGGGCACTATCACAAAGGACACTGTCATCATGAGCTCTATTACCATGGGAACTGTCACCATGAGCACTGTCCTCTTACGAACTGCCAGCACGGACACTGCCACCATGACCACTGTAACCATTGGCACTGCCAACGTGGGCACTGTCATCATGAGCACTGTCACCATGAGAAAGGTCACCAGGGACACTGTCACCATGGGCACTATCAGCCAGAGCACTGTCACCATGAGCACTATCACTGTGAGCACTATCACCCTGAGCACTGTCACCGTGGGCACTGTCACCATGCGCACTGTCACCATGGGCACTGTCACCATGGGAACTGTCACCATGAGCAGCATCACCGTGAGTACTATCACCATGGACAGGGTCACCGTGAGCAATATCACCATGGGCACTGTCACCGTGAGCACTATTACCATGGGCACAATCACCATGAGCACTATCACCGTGATCACTGTCACCGAGGGCACTGTCACCATGAGCACTATCTCCATGAGCACTATCACCAGGGGCACTGTCACCGGGAGCACTATCATAATGGGCACTGTCACCATGGGCACTGTCACCATGGGTACTGTCACCATGGGCACTTTCAACATGGGAACTGTCACAATGCGAACTGTCACCATGAGCACTATCACCAAGAGCACTATCACCAAGGTCACTGTCACCGTGAGCACTTTCACCATGAGCACTATCACAGTGGGCACTGTCACCATGAGCACTGTCATCATGGGCACTGTCACCATAGGAACGGTCACAATGAGCACTGTCACTGTGGGCACTATCACCGTGAGCACTATCACAATGGGCACTGTCACCATAGGCACTGTCACCTTGGACACTGTCACCATGAGCACTAACATCATGGGGAGTGCTACCATGAGGAATTTCACCATCGGAGTTCCGACCACGTACACCGCCAGCATGAGCACAGTCACCATGGGCAGTGCAACCATGAGCACTGTCACCATGGGCACTTTCAACATGCGCGGTGTCACCATGCGAACTGCCATGATGAGCAGTATCACCATGAGAACTATCACCAAGGGTACTGTCACCATGAACACTGTCTCCGTGGGAACTCTCACCACAAGCACTGTCATCATGGGCACTGTCACCATGGGAACTGTCAACATTAGCACTGTCACTGTGGGCACTATCACCGTGAGCACTATCACAACGGACACTGTCACCATAGGTACTGTCACCATGGACACTGTCACCACGAACACTATCATCATGGGCAGTGCCACCATGAGGAATTTCACCTTGGGAACTCCAACCGTGTACATCGGCAGCGTTAGCACAGTCACCATGGGCTGTGTCACGATGAGCACTGCCACCATCGGCACTTTCAACATGGGCACTGTCACCATGCGAACCGTCACCATGAGCACTATTACCATGAGCATTATCACCAAGGCCACTGTCAGCATGAGCACTATCACCGTGAGCACTATCACCATGAGCACTGTCACCATGAGGATTTTCACCGTGGGCACTGTCACCATGAGCACTGTCACCATGGGCATTGTCAACATAAGCATTGTCACCATGGGATCTCTCACCATGAGCACTGTCACCATGGGAAATGTCACCATGGGCACTGTCACCATAGGCATTGTCAACATGGACACTCTCACCATGAGCACTATCATCATAGGCATTGCCACCATAAGGAATTTCACCATCGGAACTCCAACCATGTACACCGCCAGCATGAGCACATTCACCATGGGCCGTGTCACCATGAGCACTATCACCATGAGCACTATCACCATGAGCACTATCATTAAGGGCACTGTCACCATGAGCACTATCACCGTGAACACTTTCACCATGACTACTGTCACCGTGGGCACTATAAGCATGAGCACTATCACCATGAGCACTGTCACTGCGGGCACTGTCACTGTGTTCACTGTCACCATGAGCACTGTAACCATGAGCCCTATCACCATGGGAACTGTCACCATGGGAACGGTCACTATGGGCACTGCCAAGATGAGCACTGTCACCATGGGAACTCTCACCATGAGCACTATCACCATGGGAAATATCACCATGGGCACTGTCACCATGGGCGCTGTCACCATGGACACTGTCACCATGAGCACTATCATCATGGGCATTGCCACCATAAGGAATTTCACCATGGGAACTCCAACCATGTACACCACCAGCATGAGCACAGTCACCATGGGCAGTGCCACCATGAGCACTGTCACCATGGGCACTTTTAACATGGGCCCTGTCGCCATGCGAACTGTCACCATGAGCAGTATCTCTGTGAGCACTGTCACCATGAGCATAGTCACCGTGGTCACTGTCACCATGAGCACTGTCACCATGGGCACTGTAACAATGGGAACTTTCACCATGAGCACTATCACCGTGAGCACTATCACCATGGGCAGTGTCACCATGGGAACTCTCACAATGAGCACTGTCACTGTGGGCACTGTCAACATGAGCACTGTCACCATGGAAATGGTCATCATGGGCGCTGTCACCATGGGCACTGTCACCATGGACACTGTCACCATGAGCACTACCATCATGGGCAGTTCCACCATAACAGTTGTACCATGGGAACTCGAACCATGTACACCTCCAACATGAGCACGGTCACCATGGGCAGGGTCAACATGAGCACTGTCACCATGGGCACTTTCAACAGGGGCAGTGTCACCATGCAAACTGCCACCATGAGCACTATCACCATGAGCACTATCACCAAGGGCACTGTCACTGTGAGCACTATCACCATGGGCACTGTCACCATGGGCATTGTCACCATGAGCACTGTCATCATGGGCACTGTCACCATGGGGACTGTCACCATTAGCACTGTCTCTGTGGACACTATCCCCGTGAGCACTATCACAATGGGCACTGGCAGCATAGGCACTGTCACCATGGACACTGTCACCATGAAAACTATCATCATGGGCAGTGCCACCATAAGGAATTTCACCATGGGAACTCCAACTATGTACACCGCCAGCATGAGCACAGTCACAATGGGCAGTGTCACCATGATCACTGCCACCATGGGCACTTTCAACATGGGCCCTGTCACCATGCGAACTATCTCCATGAGCACTATCACCGTGAGCAATGTCACCATGAGCATAGTCACCATGGGCACTGTAACCATGGGGACTTTCACCCTGAGCACTATCACCCTGAGCACTATCACCATGGGCAGGGTCACCGTGAGCAATATCACCATGGGAACTGTCACCATGAGCACTATTAACATGTGTACTATCACCAAGGGCACTGTCACCATGAGCACTATCACCATGAGCACTGTCACCGTTGGCACTGTCACCATGAGCAGTATTACCATGAGCACTATCACCAAGGGCACTGTCAATGTGAGCACTATCACCGTGAGCACTATCACCATGGGCACTGTCTCTGTGAACAATATCACCATGCGCAGTGTCACCGTGAGCCCTATTACCATGGGAACTATCACCAAGGGCACTGTCACTGTGAGCACTGTCACCATGAGCACTGTCACCGTGGGCACTATCAACATGAGGACTATAACCATGGGCACTGTCACCGTGAGCAATATCACCATGAACACTGTAACCATGGGAAATGTCACCATGGGCAGTGCCACCATGAGCACTGTCACCATGGGCACTTTCAACATGGGCCCTGTCACCATGCGAACTGTCACCATGAGCACTATCACTGTGAGCACTGTCACCATGAGCATAGTCACCGTGGGCACTGTCACCATGAGCACTGTCACCATAGGTACTTTCAACACGGCCATTTTCACCATGGATACTGTCATCATGAGCTCTGTTACCATGGGAAATGTCACCATGAGCACTGTCACTTTGGGAACTGCCACCATGGACACTGCCACCATGAGCACTTTAACCATTGGCACTGCCACAGTGAGCACTGTCACCATGAGCAGTGTCACCATGGGAACTGTCACCATGTGCACTGTCACCATGGGAACTCTCACCATGAGCACGGCGACAATGGGAAATGTCACTATGGGCAGTGTCACCATGGGCACTGTCACCATGGGCACTGTCACTATGAGCACTATTACCATGAGCACTATCACCATGGGCACTGTCACAGTGAGCACTAGTACCATGGGTACTATCACCAAGGGCGCTGTCATCGTGAGCACTGTCACCATGAGCACTGTTACCGTGGGCATTGCCACCATGAGCACTGTCATCATGGCCACAGTCACCATGCGAACTGCCACCATGAGCACTATCACAGTGGGCACTGTCACCATGAGCACTGTCACCATGGGCACTGTATCCATGGGAATTGTCACCATGGGCACTAACACGGTGAGCACTATCACCATGGGAACTGTCACCATCGGAACGGTCACCATGCGCACTGTAACCATTGGCACTGCCACAGTGAGCACTGTCACAGTGAGCACTGTCACCAAGGGAACTGTCACCATGTGCAGTGTCACCATGGGAACTCTCACCATGAGCACTGTCACCATGGGAAATTTCACTATGGGCAGTGTCACCATGGGCACTGTCACCATGGGAACTCTCACCATGAGCACTGTCACCATGGGAAATTTCACTATGGGCAGTGTCACCATTGACACTGTCACCATGAACACTATCGTCATGGGCAGAGCTCCCATAAGGAATTTCACCATGGGAACTCCAACCATGTACACCGCCAGCATGAGCACAGTCACCATGGGCAGTGTCACCATGAGCACTGCCACCATGGGAACTTTCAACATGGGCACTTTCAACATGGGCACTGTCACCATGCGAACTATCACCATGAGCACTATCACCATGAGCAGTATTACCATGAGCACTATCACCAAGGGCACTGTCAATGTGAGCACTATCACCATGAGCACTGTCACCATGAGCACTGTCACCATGGGCACTGTAACCATGGGAACTATCACCATGAGCACTATCACCGTTAGCACTATCACCCTGGGCAGTGTCACCGTGAACAATATCACCATGGGCACTGTCACTGTGAGCACTATTACCATGGGCACTATCACCAAGGGCACTGTCACTGTGAGTACTGCCACCATGGGCACTGTCAACATGAGCACTGTCACCATGGGCACTGTCACCATGAGAACTGTAACCGTTGGCACTATAACCATGGGCAGTGTCACATGAGCAATATTACCGTGGGCACTGTCACCATGAGCACTATTACCATGGGTACTATCACCAAGGACACTGTCAGCATGAGCACTGTCACCGTGGGCAGTGTCAACATGGGCACTGCCACCATGGGAACTGTCACTATGAGCACTGTCACCAGGGGAAATGTCACCATGGGCACTGTCACCATAGGCACTGTCACCATGGACACATTCACCATGAGCACTAACATCATGGGCAGTGCCACCATAAGGAATTTCACCATGGGAACTCCAACCATGTACACCGTAAACATCAGCACAGTCACCATGGGCAGTGTCACCATGAGCACTGTCGCCATGAGCACTTTCAACGTGGGCACTGTCATTATGGGAACTGTCACTAAGAGCACAGTCACCATGCGCACTGTCACCAGGGACACTGTCACCATGAGCACTCTCACTATGGGCAATGTCACCATGGACGCTGTCACCATGGGCATGATCAACATGATCATTGTCACCATGGGCAGTGTCACCATGAGCACTATTACCATGCGCACTATCACCATGAGCACTATCACCGTGAACACTGTCGCCATGGGCACTGTCACCATGGGCACTGTCACCATGGGTATTCTCACCATGGTTACTGTCACCATGGGCACTCTCAACATGGGCATTGTCACCATGCGAACAGTCACCATGAGCAATGTGACCATGAACACTATCACCAATGGCACTGTCACTGTGAGCAGTGTCACCGTGAGCACTGTCACCGTGTGCACTGTCAAAATGAGCACTATCACCATGGGAAATATCACCATAGGAATGGTCACCATGGGCACTGTCAAAATGAGCACTGTCACCATGGGAACTCTCACCATGAGCACTGTCACCATGGGAAATGTCACCATGGGCACTATCATCATGGGCAGTGCCACCATGAGGAGTTTCACCATGAGAACTCCAACCATGTACACCGCCAGCTTTAGCACAGTCACCATGGGATGTGTCACCGTGAGTGCTGTCACCATGGGCACTGTCACCATGCGAACTGTCACTATGGGCACTGTCACCTTGGCAATGTCACCATGAGAACTGTCACTGTGGGCAATGTCACCATGGGAACTGTCACCATGAGCACTATCACCGTGAGCACTATAACCATGGGCAGTGTCACCGTGAGCAATATCACCATGAACACTGTCACCGTGAGCACTTTCACTGTGGACACTGTCACCGTGTGCACTGTCAACATGAGCAATGTCACCATGGGCACTGTCACCATGGGCAGTGTTACCATGAGCACTGTAACCATGGGCTCTCTCACGATGGACACTGTCACCATGAGCACTATCATCATGGGCAGTGCCACCAAGAGGAATTTCACCATGGGAACTCCAACCATGTACACCGCCAGCATGAGCACAGTCACCATGGGAAGTGTCACCGTAATTACTGTCACCATGGACACTTTCAACTTGGCCGCTGTCACCATGGACATTGTCATCATGAGCTCTGTTACCATGGGAAATGTCACCATAAGCATGGTCATCTTGGGAACTGCCACCATGGACACTGCCACCATGAACACTGTAACCGTTGGCACTGCCACAGTGAGCACTATTACCATGAGCAATATCACCATGAGCACTATCACCATTTGCACTGTTACCGTGAGCATTATTACCATGCGTACTATTACCAAGGACACTGTCACCATGAGCACTGTCTCCGTGGGCATTGTAACCATGAGCACTGTCATTATGGGCACTGTCACCATGCGAAATGCCACCATTAGCTCTATCACCGTGGGCACTATCACAATGAGCACTGTATCCATGGGAACTGTCACCATGGGCACTATCACGGTGAGCACTATCACAGTGGGAACTGTCACCATGGGCACTGTCAAGATGAGCACTGTCACCATGGGAACTCTCACCATGAGCACTATCACCATGGGCACTATCACCACGGGCACTGTCACCGTGAGAATTATCACCATGAGTACTCTCACCATGAGCACTGTCACCATGGGCACTGTGACCATTGGCAGTGCCACCATGAGCACTATCACCATGAGCACTATCACCAAGGGCACTGTCACCGTGAGCACTATCACCGTGAGCACTATCACCATGAGCACTGTCACCATGAGCACTGTCACCGTGGGCACGGTCACCAAGAGCACTGTCATCTTGGGAACTGCCACCATGGACACTGCCACCATGAGCACTGTGACCATTGGCAGTGCCACCATGAGCACTATCACCATGAGCACTATCACCAAGGGCACTGTCACCATGAGCACTATCACCGTGAGCACTATCACCATGAGCACTGTCACCATGAGCACTGTCACCGTGGGCACGGTCACCATGAGCACTGTCACCGTGGGCACTGTCACCATGAGCACTGTCATCATGGGCAATGTCACCATGGGCACTGTCACGATTAGAACTGTCACTCTGGGTATTATCACCGTGAGCACTCTCACAATGGGCACTGTCACCATAGGCACTGTAAACATGGACAGCGTCACCATGAGCACTACTGTCATGGGCAGAACTCCCGTAAGGAATTTCACAATGGGAACTCCAACCATGTACACCGCCAGCATGAGCACAGTCACCAAGGGCTGTGTCACCATGGGCACTATCACAAAGGACACTGTCATCATGAGCTCTATTACCATGGGAACTGTCACCATGAGCACTGTCCTCTTACGAACTGCCAGCACGGACACTGCCACCATGACCACTGTAACCATTGGCACTGCCAACGTGGGCACTGTCATCATGAGCACTGTCACCATGAGAAAGGTCACCAGGGACACTGTCACCATGGGCACTATCAGCCAGAGCACTGTCACCATGAGCACTATCACTGTGAGCACTATCACCCTGAGCACTGTCACCGTGGGCACTGTCACCATGCGCACTGTCACCATGGGCACTGTCACCATGGGAACTGTCACCATGAGCAGCATCACCGTGAGTACTATCACCATGGACAGGGTCACCGTGAGCAATATCACCATGGGCACTGTCACCGTGAGCACTATTACCATGGGCACAATCACCATGAGCACTATCACCGTGATCACTGTCACCGAGGGCACTGTCACCATGAGCACTATCTCCATGAGCACTATCACCAGGGGCACTGTCACCGGGAGCACTATCATAATGGGCACTGTCACCATGGGCACTGTCACCATGGGTACTGTCACCATGGGCACTTTCAACATGGGAACTGTCACAATGCGAACTGTCACCATGAGCACTATCACCAAGAGCACTATCACCAAGGTCACTGTCACCGTGAGCACTTTCACCATGAGCACTATCACAGTGGGCACTGTCACCATGAGCACTGTCATCATGGGCACTGTCACCATAGGAACGGTCACAATGAGCACTGTCACTGTGGGCACTATCACCGTGAGCACTATCACAATGGGCACTGTCACCATAGGCACTGTCACCTTGGACACTGTCACCATGAGCACTAACATCATGGGGAGTGCTACCATGAGGAATTTCACCATCGGAGTTCCGACCACGTACACCGCCAGCATGAGCACAGTCACCATGGGCAGTGCAACCATGAGCACTGTCACCATGGGCACTTTCAACATGCGCGGTGTCACCATGCGAACTGCCATGATGAGCAGTATCACCATGAGAACTATCACCAAGGGTACTGTCACCATGAACACTGTCTCCGTGGGAACTCTCACCACAAGCACTGTCATCATGGGCACTGTCACCATGGGAACTGTCAACATTAGCACTGTCACTGTGGGCACTATCACCGTGAGCACTATCACAACGGACACTGTCACCATAGGTACTGTCACCATGGACACTGTCACCACGAACACTATCATCATGGGCAGTGCCACCATGAGGAATTTCACCTTGGGAACTCCAACCGTGTACATCGGCAGCGTTAGCACAGTCACCATGGGCTGTGTCACGATGAGCACTGCCACCATCGGCACTTTCAACATGGGCACTGTCACCATGCGAACCGTCACCATGAGCACTATTACCATGAGCATTATCACCAAGGCCACTGTCAGCATGAGCACTATCACCGTGAGCACTATCACCATGAGCACTGTCACCATGAGGATTTTCACCGTGGGCACTGTCACCATGAGCACTGTCACCATGGGCATTGTCAACATAAGCATTGTCACCATGGGATCTCTCACCATGAGCACTGTCACCATGGGAAATGTCACCATGGGCACTGTCACCATAGGCATTGTCAACATGGACACTCTCACCATGAGCACTATCATCATAGGCATTGCCACCATAAGGAATTTCACCATCGGAACTCCAACCATGTACACCGCCAGCATGAGCACATTCACCATGGGCCGTGTCACCATGAGCACTATCACCATGAGCACTATCACCATGAGCACTATCATTAAGGGCACTGTCACCATGAGCACTATCACCGTGAACACTTTCACCATGACTACTGTCACCGTGGGCACTATAAGCATGAGCACTATCACCATGAGCACTGTCACTGCGGGCACTGTCACTGTGTTCACTGTCACCATGAGCACTGTAACCATGAGCCCTATCACCATGGGAACTGTCACCATGGGAACGGTCACTATGGGCACTGCCAAGATGAGCACTGTCACCATGGGAACTCTCACCATGAGCACTATCACCATGGGAAATATCACCATGGGCACTGTCACCATGGGCGCTGTCACCATGGACACTGTCACCATGAGCACTATCATCATGGGCATTGCCACCATAAGGAATTTCACCATGGGAACTCCAACCATGTACACCACCAGCATGAGCACAGTCACCATGGGCAGTGCCACCATGAGCACTGTCACCATGGGCACTTTTAACATGGGCCCTGTCGCCATGCGAACTGTCACCATGAGCAGTATCTCTGTGAGCACTGTCACCATGAGCATAGTCACCGTGGTCACTGTCACCATGAGCACTGTCACCATGGGCACTGTAACAATGGGAACTTTCACCATGAGCACTATCACCGTGAGCACTATCACCATGGGCAGTGTCACCATGGGAACTCTCACAATGAGCACTGTCACTGTGGGCACTGTCAACATGAGCACTGTCACCATGGAAATGGTCATCATGGGCGCTGTCACCATGGGCACTGTCACCATGGACACTGTCACCATGAGCACTACCATCATGGGCAGTTCCACCATAACAGTTGTACCATGGGAACTCGAACCATGTACACCTCCAACATGAGCACGGTCACCATGGGCAGGGTCAACATGAGCACTGTCACCATGGGCACTTTCAACAGGGGCAGTGTCACCATGCAAACTGCCACCATGAGCACTATCACCATGAGCACTATCACCAAGGGCACTGTCACTGTGAGCACTATCACCATGGGCACTGTCACCATGGGCATTGTCACCATGAGCACTGTCATCATGGGCACTGTCACCATGGGGACTGTCACCATTAGCACTGTCTCTGTGGACACTATCCCCGTGAGCACTATCACAATGGGCACTGGCAGCATAGGCACTGTCACCATGGACACTGTCACCATGAAAACTATCATCATGGGCAGTGCCACCATAAGGAATTTCACCATGGGAACTCCAACTATGTACACCGCCAGCATGAGCACAGTCACAATGGGCAGTGTCACCATGATCACTGCCACCATGGGCACTTTCAACATGGGCCCTGTCACCATGCGAACTATCTCCATGAGCACTATCACCGTGAGCAATGTCACCATGAGCATAGTCACCATGGGCACTATAACCATGGGGACTTTCACCCTGAGCACTATCACCCTGAGCACTATCACCATGGGCAGGGTCACCGTGAGCAATATCACCATGGGAACTGTCACCATGAGCACTATTAACATGTGTACTATCACCAAGGGCACTGTCACCATGAGCACTATCACCATGAGCACTGTCACCGTTGGCACTGTCACCATGAGCAGTATTACCATGAGCACTATCACCAAGGGCACTGTCAATGTGAGCACTATCACCGTGAGCACTATCACCATGGGCACTGTCTCTGTGAACAATATCACCATGCGCAGTGTCACCGTGAGCCCTATTACCATGGGAACTATCACCAAGGGCACTGTCACTGTGAGCACTGTCACCATGAGCACTGTCACCGTGGGCACTATCAACATGAGGACTATAACCATGGGCACTGTCACCGTGAGCAATATCACCATGAACACTGTAACCATGGGAAATGTCACCGTGGGCACTGTCACCATGTGCACTGTCAACATGAGCACTGTCACCATGGGAAATGTCACCATGGACGCTGTCACCATGGGCATGGTCAACATGATCATTGTCACCATGGGCAGTGTCACCATTAGCACTATTACCATGCACACTATCACCATGAGCACTATCACCGTGAACACTGTCACCATGAGCACTGTCACCATGAACACTATCACCAATGGCACTGTCACTGTGAGCAGTGTCACCGTGAGCACTGTCACAGTGGGCAGTGTCACCGTGTGCACTGTCACAATGAGCACTATCACCATGGGAACTATGACCATAGGAATGGTCACCATGGGCACTGTCAAGATGAGCACTGTCACCATGGGAACTCTCACCATGAGCACTGTCATCTTGGGAACTGCCACCATTGACAATGCCAGCATGAGAACGGTAACCATTGGCACTGCCACAGTGAGCACTGTCACCGTGAGCACTGTCACCATGGGAACTGTCACCATGTGCACTGTCACCATGTGCACTGTCAACATGAGCACTGTCACCATGGGAAATGTCACCATGGGCAGTGTCACCATGGGCACTGTCACCATGGGCAGTGTCACCATGAGCACTATTACCATGAGCACTTTCACCATGAGCACTATCACCATGGGCAGTGTCACCATGAGAAATATCACCAAGGGCACTGTCACAGTGAACACTGTTACCATGAGCACTGTCACCGTGGGCACTGTCATCATGGGCACTGTCACCATGGGAACTCTCACCATAAGCACTGTCACCATGGGAAATGTCACCATGGGCACTATCACTATGGGCACTGTCACCATGGGCAGTGTCACTATGAGCACTGTCACCATGGGCATTGTCACCAGGAACACTGTCACCATGAGCACTGTCACCGTGGGCACTGTCAACATGAGCACTGTCATCATGGGCACTGTCACCATGGGAACTCTCACCATGAGCACTGTCACCATGAGGATTTTCACCATGGGCACTGTCACCATGAGCACTGTCACCATGGGCATTGTCAACATAAGCATTGTCACCATGGGATCTCTCACCATGAGCACTGTCACCATGGGCACTGTCACCATGAACACTGTCACCATGAGCACTGTCACCGTGGGCAGTGTCACCATGAGCACTGCCACCATTGGCACTTTCAACATGGGCACAGTCACCATGCGAACTATCACCATGAGCACTATCACCATGAGCAATATTACCATGAACACTATCACCAAGAGCACTGTCAAAGTGAGCACTATCACTGTGAGCACTATCACCATGAGCACTGTCACCGTGAGCACTGTCACCGTGTGCACTGTCACCATGTGCACTGTCCACATGAGCACTGTCACCATGGGCACTCTCACGATGGACAAGGTCAACATGAGCACTATCATCATGGGCAGTGCTACCATGAGGAATTTCACCATTGGAACTCCAACCAAGTACACTGCCAGCATGAGCACAGTCACCATTGGCAGTGCCACTATGAGCACTGTCACCTTGGGCACTCTCCACATGGGCACTGTCACCATGCCAACAGTCACCATGAGCACTATCACCCTGAACACTATCACAAATGGCACTGTCACTGTGAGAACTGTCACCGTGAGCATTGTCACTGTTGGCACTGTCACCATGAGCACTGTCATCATGGGCACTGTCACCATAGACACTGTCACCATGAGCACTATCATCATGGGCAGTGCTACCATAAGGAATTTCACCATCGGAACTCCAAACATGTACACTGCCAGCATGAGCACAGTCACCATGGGCAGTGTCACCATGAGCACTGCCACCATGGGCACTTTCAACATGGGCACTGTCACCATGCAAACTATCACCATGAGCACTATCACCATTAGCAGTATTACCATGAGCACTATCACCAAGGGCACTGTCAACGTGAGCAGTATCACCGTGAGCACGATCACGGTGAGCAGTGTCACCGTGAGCAATATCACCTTTGGCACTGTCACCATGAGCACTATAACCATGGGTACTATCACCAAGGGCACTGTCACTGTGAGCACTGTCACCATGAGCACTGCCACCGTCGGCAGTATCATCATGAGCACTGTCACCATGGGCACTATCATCATGGGCATTGCCACCATAAGGAATTTCCGAATGGGAACTCCAACCATGTACACTGCCAGCATGAGCAGAGTCACCATGGGCAGTGCCACCATGAGCACTGTCACCATGGGCACTTTCAACATGGGCCCTGTCACCATGCGAACTGTCACCATGAGCACTATCACTGTGAGCACTGTCACCATGAGCATAGTCACCGTGGGCACTGTCACCATGAGCACTGTCACCATAGGTACTTTCAACACGGCCATTTTCACCATGGATACTGTCATCATGAGCTCTGTTACCATGGGAAATGTCACCATGAGCACTGTCACTTTGGGAACTGCCACCATGGACACTGCCACCATGAGCACTTTAACCATTGGCACTGCCACAGTGAGCACTGTCACCATGAGCAGTGTCACCATGGGAACTGTCACCATGTGCACTGTCACCATGGGAACTCTCACCATGAGCACGGCGACAATGGGAAATGTCACTATGGGCAGTGTCACCATGGGCACTGTCACCATGGGCACTGTCACTATGAGCACTATTACCATGAGCACTATCACCATGGGCACTGTCACAGTGAGCACTAGTACCATGGGTACTATCACCAAGGGCGCTGTCATCGTGAGCACTGTCACCATGAGCACTGTTACCGTGGGCATTGCCACCATGAGCACTGTCATCATGGCCACAGTCACCATGCGAACTGCCACCATGAGCACTATCACAGTGGGCACTGTCACCATGAGCACTGTCACCATGGGCACTGTATCCATGGGAATTGTCACCATGGGCACTAACACGGTGAGCACTATCACCATGGGAACTGTCACCATCGGAACGGTCACCATGCGCACTGTAACCATTGGCACTGCCACAGTGAGCACTGTCACAGTGAGCACTGTCACCAAGGGAACTGTCACCATGTGCAGTGTCACCATGGGAACTCTCACCATGAGCACTGTCACCATGGGAAATTTCACTATGGGCAGTGTCACCATGGGCACTGTCACCATGGGAACTCTCACCATGAGCACTGTCACCATGGGAAATTTCACTATGGGCAGTGTCACCATTGACACTGTCACCATGAACACTATCGTCATGGGCAGAGCTCCCATAAGGAATTTCACCATGGGAACTCCAACCATGTACACTGCCAGCATGAGCACAGTCACCATGGGCAGTGTCACCATGAGCACTGCCACCATGGGAACTTTCAACATGGGCACTTTCAACATGGGCACTGTCACCATGCGAACTATCACCATGAGCACTATCACCATGAGCAGTATTACCATGAGCACTATCACCAAGGGCACTGTCAATGTGAGCACTATCACCATGAGCACTGTCACCATGAGCACTGTCACCATGGGCACTGTAACCATGGGAACTATCACCATGAGCACTATCACCGTTAGCACTATCACCCTGGGCAGTGTCACCGTGAACAATATCACCATGGGCACTGTCACTGTGAGCACTATTACCATGGGCACTATCACCAAGGGCACTGTCACTGTGAGTACTGCCACCATGGGCACTGTCAACATGAGCACTGTCACCATGGGCACTGTCACCATGAGAACTGTAACCGTTGGCACTATAACCATGGGCAGTGTCACATGAGCAATATTACCGTGGGCACTGTCACCATGAGCACTATTACCATGGGTACTATCACCAAGGACACTGTCACCATGAGCACTGTCACCGTGGGCAGTGTCAACATGAGCACTGTCACCATGGGCACTGCCACCATGGGAACTGTCACTATGAACACTGTCACCAGGGGAAATGTCACCATGGGCACTGTCACCATAGGCACTGTCACCATGGACACATTCACCATGAGCACTAACATCATGGGCAGTGCCACCATAAGGAATTTCACCATGGGAACTCCAACCATGTACACCGTGAACATCAGCACAGTCACCATGGGCAGTGTCACCATGAGCACTGTCGCCATGAGCACTTTCAACATGGGCACTGTCACTATGGGAACTGTCACTAAGAGCACAGTCACCATGCGCACTGTCACCAGGGACACTGTCACCATGAGCACTCTCACTATGGGCAATGTCACCATGGACGCTGTCACCATGGGCATGATCAACATGATCATTGTCACCATGGGCATTGTCACCATGAGCACTATTACCATGCGCACTATCACCATGAGCACTATCACCGTGAACACTGTCACCATGGGCACTGTCACCATGGGCACTGTCACCATGGGTATTCTCACCATGGTTACTGTCACCATGGGCACTCTCAACATGGGCATTGTCACCATGCGAACAGTCACCATGAGCAATGTGACCATAAACACTATCACCAATGGCACTGTCACTGTGAGCAGTGTCACCGTGAGCACTGTCACCGTGTGCACTGTCAAAATGAGCACTATCACCATGGGAAATATCACCATAGGAATGGTCACCATGGGCACTGTCAAAATGAGCACTGTCACCATGGGAACTCTCACCATGAGCACTGTCACCATGGGAAATGTCACCATGGGCACTATCATCATGGGCAGTGCCACCATGAGGAGTTTCACCATGAGAACTCCAACCATGTACACCGCCAGCTTTAGCACACTCACCATGGGATGTGTCACCGTGAGTGCTGTCACCATGGGCACTGTCACCATGCGAACTGTCACTATGGGCACTGTCACCTTGGCAATGTCACCATGAGAACTGTCACTGTGGGCAATGTCACCATGGGAACTGTCACCATGAGCACTATCACCGTGAGCACTATGACCATGGGCAGTGTCACCGTGAGCAATATCACCATGAACACTGTCACTGTGAGCACTTTCACTGTGGACACTGTCACCGTGTGCACTGTCAACATGAGCAATGTCACCATGGGCACTGTCACCATGGGCAGTGTTACCATGAGCACTGTAACCATGGGCTCTCTCACGATGGACACTGTCACCATGAGCACTATCATCATGGGCAGTGCCACCAAGAGGAATTTCACCATGGGAACTCCAACCATGTACACCGCCAGCATGAGCACAGTCACCATGGGAAGTGTCACCATAATTACTGTCACCATGGACACTTTCAACTTGGCCGCTGTCACCATGGACATTGTCATCATGAGCTCTGTTACCATGGGAAATGTCACCATAAGCATGGTCATCTTGGGAACTGCCACCATGGACACTGCCACCATGAGCACTGTAACCGTTGGCACTGCCACAGTGAGCACTATTACCATGAGCAATATCACCATGAGCACTATCACCATTTGCACTGTTACCGTGAGCATTATTACCATGCGTACTATTACCAAGGGCACTGTCACCATGAGCACTGTCTCCGTGGGCATTGTAACCATGAGCACTGTCATCATGGGCACTGTCACCATGCGAAATGCCACCATTAGCTCTATCACCGTGGGCACTATCACAATGAGCACTGTATCCATGGGAACTGTCACCATGGGCACTATCACGGTGAGCACTATCACAGTGGGAACTGTCACCATGGGCACTGTCAAGATGAGCACTGTCACCATGGGAACTCTCACCATGAGCACTATCACCATGGGCACTATCACCACGGGCACTGTCACCGTGAGAATTATCACCATGAGTACTCTCACCATGAGCACTGTCACCATGGGCACTGTGACCATTGGCAGTGCCACCATGAGCACTATCACCATGAGCACTATCACCAAGGGCACTGTCACCGTGAGCACTATCACCGTGAGCACTATCACCATGAGCACTGTCACCATGAGCACTGTCACCGTGGGCACGGTCACCAAGAGCACTGTCATCTTGGGAACTGCCACCATGGACACTGCCACCATGAGCACTGTGACCATTGGCAGTGCCACCATGAGCACTATCACCATGAGCACTATCACCAAGGGCACTGTCACCGTGAGCACTATCACCGTGAGCACTATCACCATGAGCACTGTCACCATGAGCACTGTCACCGTGGGCACGGTCACCATGAGCACTGTCACCATGGGTACTGTCACCATGGGCACTTTCAACATGGGAACTGTCACAATGCGAACTGTCACCATGAGCACTATCACCAAGAGCACTATCACCAAGGGCACTGTCACCGTGAGCACTTTCACCATGAGCACTATCACAGTGGGCACTGTCACCATGAGCACTGTCATCATGGGCACTGTCACCATAGGAACGGTCACAATGAGCACTGTCACTGTGGGCACTATCACCGTGAGCACTATCACAATGGGCACTGTCACCATAGGCACTGTCACCTTGGACACTGTCACCATGAGCACTAACATCATGGGGAGTGCTACCATGAGGAATTTCACCATCGGAGTTCCGACCACGTACACCGCCAGCATGAGCACAGTCACCATGGGCAGTGCAACCATGAGCACTGTCACCATGGGCACTTTCATCATGCGCGGTGTCACCATGCGAACTGCCATGATGAGCAGTATCACCATGAGAACTATCACCAAGGGTACTGTCACCATGAACACTGTCTCCGTGGGAACTCTCACCACGAGCACTGTCATCATGGGCACTGTCACCATGGGAACTGTCAACATTAGCACTGTCACTGTGGGCACTATCACCGTGAGCACTATCACAACGGACACTGTCACCATAGGTACTGTCACCATGGACACTGTCACCACGAACACTATCATCATGGGCAGTGCCACCATGAGGAATTTCACCTTGGGAACTCCAACCGTGTACATCGGCAGCGTTAGCACAGTCACCATGGGCTGTGTCACGATGAGCACTGCCACCATGGGCACTTTCAACATGGGCACTGTCACCATGCGAACCGTCACCATGAGCACTATTACCATGAGCATTATCACCAAGGGCACTGTCAGCGTGAGCACTATCACCGTGAGCACTATCACCATGAGCACTGTCACCATGAGGATTTTCACCGTGGGCACTGTCACCATGAGCACTGTCACCATGGGCATTGTCAACATAAGCATTGTCACCATGGGATCTCTCACCATGAGCACTGTCACCATGGGAAATGTCACCATGGGCACTGTCACCATAGGCATTGTCAACATGGACACTCTCACCATGAGCACTATCATCATAGGCATTGCCACCATAAAGAATTTCACCATCGGAACTCCAACCATGTACACCGCCAGCATGAGCACATTCACCATGGGCCGTGTCACCATGAGCACTATCACCATGAGCACTATCATTAAGGGCACTGTCACCGTGAGCACTATCACCGTGAACACTTTCACCATGACTACTGTCACCGTGGGCACTATAAGCATGAGCACTATCACCATGAGCACTGTCACTGTGGGCACTGTCACTGTGTTCACTGTCACCATGAGCACTGTAACCATGAGCCCTATCACCATGGGAACTGTCACCATGGGAACGGTCACTATGGGCACTGCCAAGATGAGCACTGTCACCATGGGAACTCTCACCATGAGCACTATCACCATGGGAAATATCACCATGGGCACTGTCACCATGGGCGCTGTCACCATGGACACTGTCACCATGAGCACTATCATCATGGGCATTGCCACCATAAGGAATTTCACCATGGGAACTCCAACCATGTACACCACCAGCATGAGCACAGTCACCATGGGCAGTGCCACCATGAGCACTGTCACCATGGGCACTTTTAACATGGGCCCTGTCGCCATGCGAACTGTCACCATGAGCAGTATCTCTGTGAGCACTGTCACCATGAGCATAGTCACCGTGGTCACTGTCACCATGAGCACTGTCACCATGGGCACTGTAACAATGGGAACTTTCACCATGAGCACTATCACCGTGAGCACTATCACCATGGGCAGTGTCACCGTGAGCAATATCACCATGGGCACTGTCACTGTGACCTCTATTACCATGGGTACTATAACCAAAATCACTGTCACCGTGAGCACTGTCACCATGAGCAATGTCACCGTGGGGACTGTCACCATGGGAACTGTCACCATGTGCACTGTCACCATGGGAACTCTCACCATGAGCACTGTCACCATGGGAAATGTCACAATGGGCAGTGTCACCATGGGCACTGTCACCATGGGTAGCGTCACCATGAGCACTATTACCATGAGCACTATCACCATGAACACTATCATCACGGGCAGTGTCACCATGAGCACTATCACCGTGAGCACTATCACCATGGGCAGTGTCACCTTGAGCAATATCAACATGGGCACTGTCACCGTGAGCACTATTACGATGGGCATTATCACCATGAGCACTATCACCGTGAGCACTGTCAGTGTGGGCATTGTCACCATGTGCACTGTCAACATGAGCACTGTTACCATGAGCACTATCACCATGGGAACTGTCACCATGGGAATGGTCACCATGGGCAATCTCACCATGAGCACTGTCACCATGGGCACTGTCACCATGGGTACTCTCACCATGGGCACTTTCAACATGGGCACTGTCACCATGCGAACAGTCACAATGAGCACTATCACCATGAGCACTATCACCAAGGCCACGGTCACCGTGAGCACTGTCACAGTGGGCACTGTCAACATGAGCACTGTCACCATAGGCACTGTCACCATGGACACTGTCACCATGAGCACTATCATCATGGGCAGTGCTACCATGAGGAATTTCACCATCGGAACTCCAACCAAGTACACCGCCAGCATGAGCACAGTCATCATGGACACTGCCACTATGAGCACTGTCACCATGGGTACTTTCAACATGGGCCCTGTCACCATGCGAACTGTCTCCATGAGCACTATCACCGTGAGCACTGTCACCATGAGCATAGTCACCATGGGCAGTGTCACCATGAGCACTGCCACCATGGGCACTTTCAACATGGGCACAGTCACCATGCGAACTATCACCACGAGGACTATCACCATGAGCAATATTACCATGAACACTATCACCAAGGGCACTGTCAACGTGCGCACTATCACCATGAGCACTGTCACCGTGAGCACTGTCACCATGGGCAATTTCTACTTGGCCACTGTCACCATGGGCACTGTCACCAAGGACAATGTCATCATGAGCTCTGTTACCAAGGGAAATGTCACCACGAGCACTGTCATCTTGGGAACTGCCACCATGGACACTGCCACCATGAGCACTGTGACCATTGGCAGTGCCACCATGAGCACTATCACCATGAGAACTATCACCAAGGGCACTGTCACCGTGAGCACTATCACCGTGAGCACTATCACCATGAGCACTGTCACCATGAGCACTGTCACCGTGGGCACGGTCACCAAGAGCACTGTCATCTTGGGAACTGCCACCATGGACACTGCCACCATGAGCACTGTGACCATTGGCAGTGCCACCATGAGCACTATCACCATGAGCACTATCACCAAGGGCACTGTCACCGTGAGCACTATCACCGTGAGCACTATCACCATGAGCACTGTCACCATGAGCACTGTCACCGTGGGCACGGTCACCATGAGCACTGTCACCGTGGGCACTGTCACCATGAGCACTGTCATCATGGGCAATGTCACCATGGGCACTGTCACGATTAGAACTGTCACTCTGGGTATTATCACCGTGAGCACTCTCACAATGGGCACTGTCACCATAGGCACTGTAAACATGGACAGCGTCACCATGAGCACTACTGTCATGGGCAGAACTCCCGTAAGGAATTTCACAATGGGAACTCCAACCATGTACACCGCCAGCATGAGCACAGTCACCAAGGGCTGTGTCACCATGGGCACTGTCACCATGGGCACTATCACAAAGGACACTGTCATCATGAGCTCTATTACCATGGGAACTGTCACCATGAGCACTGTCCTCTTACGAACTGCCAGCACGGACACTGCCACCATGACCACTGTAACCATTGGCACTGCCAACGTGGGCACTGTCATCATGAGCACTGTCACCATGAGAACGGTCACCAGGGACACTGTCACCATGGGCACTATCAGCCAGAGCACTGTCACCATGAGCACTATCACTGTGAGCACTATCACCCTGAGCACTGTCACCGTGGGCACTGTCACCATGCGCACTGTCACCATGGGCACTGTCACCATGGGAACTGTCACCATGAGCAGCATCACCGTGAGTACTATCACCATGGACAGGGTCACCGTGAGCAATATCACCATGGGCACTGTCACCGTGAGCACTATTACCATGGGCACAATCACCATGAGCACTATCACCGTGATCACTGTCACCGAGGGCACTGTCACCATGAGCACTATCTCCATGAGCACTATCACCAGGGGCACTGTCACCGGGAGCACTATCATAATGGGCACTGTCACCATGGGCACTGTCACCATGGGTACTGTCACCATGGGCACTTTCAACATGGGAACTGTCACAATGCGAACTGTCACCATGAGCACTATCACCAAGAGCACTATCACCAAGGGCACTGTCACCGTGAGCACTTTCACCATGAGCACTATCACAGTGGGCACTGTCACCATGGGCACTGTCAACATGGGAACTCTCATCATGAGCACTGTCACCATGGGCACAGTCACCATGGGCCCTCTCACCATGGGCACTGTTCACCATGGACACTGTCACCATGGGCATTGTGAACATGAGCACTGTCACCATGGTAACTCTTACCATGAACACTGTCACCATAGGAAATGTCACCATGGGCACTGTCAGCATGGGCACTGTCACCATGGACACTTTCACCATGAGCACTATCATCATGGGCAGGGCCACCATGAGGAATTTCACCATGGGAACTCCAACCATGTACACTGCCAGCATGAGCACAGTCACCATGGGCATTGTCACCATGAACACTGTCACCATGGGCAATTTCAACATGGGCACTGTCACCATGCGGACGGTCACCATGAGCACTATCACTATGAGGACTATCACCATGAGCACTATCACCATGAGCACTATCACAAAAGGCACTTTCACCATGAGCAGTATCACTGTAGCACAATCACCGTGAGCACTGTCACCATGAGCACTGTCACCGTGGGCACTGTCACCATGAGCTCTGTCACCATGGGCTCTGTCACCATGGGAACTGTCACCATGAGCACTATCACCGTGAGCACTAACAGCATTGGCATTGTCACCATGAGCAATAGCACCATGGGAACTTTCATGGTGAGCACTATTACCATGGGCACTATCACCATTAGCACTATCACCGTGAGCACTGTCATCGTGGGCACTGTCAACGTGTGCACTGTCACCATGGGCAGTGTCACCATGAGCACTGTAACCGTGGACACTGTCATCATGGACACTATCACCATGAGCACTATCATTATGAGCAGTACCACCATGAGTAATTTCACCATGGAAACTCCAACCATGTACACCGCCAGCATGAGCACAGTCACCATGGGCACTGTCACCATGGGCACTATCACAAAGGACACTGTCATCATGAGCTTTATTACCATGGGAACTGTCACCATGAGCACTGTCCTCTTACGAACTGCCAGCACGGATACTGCCACCATGAGCACTGCAACCATTGGCACTGCCACCGTGGGCACTGTCATCATGAGCACTGTCACCATGAGAACGGTCACCAGGGACACTGTTAACATGGGCACTCTCACCCAGGGCACTGTCACCGTGAGCACTATCACTGTGAGCACTATCACCCTGAGAATTGTCACCGTGGGCACTGTCACCATGCACACTGTCACCATGGGCACTGTCACGATGGGAACTGTCACCACGAGCACTATCACCGTGAGCACCATCATTAAGGGCACTGTCACCCTGAGTATTATCACCGTGAGCACTATCTCCGTGAACACTTTCACCATGACTACTATCACCGTGGGCACTATAAGCATGAGCACTATCACCATGAGCACTGTCACTGCGGGCACTGTCACCGTGTTCACTGTCACCATGAGCACTGTAACCATGAGCCCTATCACCATGGGAAATGTCACCATTGGAACGGTCACTATGGGCACTGCCATGATGAGCACTGTCACCATGGGAACTCTCACCATGAGCACTATCACCATGGGAAATGTCACCATGGGCACTGTCACCATGGGCGCTGTCACCATGGAAACTGTCACCATGAGCACTATAATCATGGGCAGTGCCACCATAAGGAATTTCACCATTGTAACACCAACCATATACACCGCCAGCATGAGCACAGTCACCATGGGGACTGTCAACATGAGCACTGTCACCATGGGAAATGTCTACATGAGCACTATCACCATGATCACTATCACCAAGGGCACTGTCACCATGAGCACTATCACCGTGGACAATGTCACCATGAGAACTATCACCGTGAGCACTATCACCATGGGAAGTGTCACCGTGAGAACTGTCACCATGGACATTGTCACCGTGGGCACTGTCACCATGAGCACTGTCACCATGAGCACTGTCACTGTTGGTACTGTCACCATGAGCAATGTCACCGTTGGCACTGTCACCATGTGCCCTGTCACCATAGGCACTGTCACCGTGGACACTGTCACCATGAACAATATCATCATAGGCAGTGCCACCATAAGGAATTTCACCATGGGAACTCCAACCATGTATAGCACCAGCATGAGCATAGTCATCATGGTCAGTGTCACCATGAACACTGCCACCATGGGCACTTTCAACATGGGCACAGTCACCATGCGAACTATCACCATAAGGACTACCACCATGAGCAATATTACTATGAACACTATCACCAAGGACACTGTCAACGTCAGCACTATCACCGTAAGCACTATCACCATGAGCACTGTCACCATGAGCACTATCACCATGGCAAAGGTGACCATGGGAATGGTCACCATGGGCAATGTCAACATGAGCACTGTCACCATGGGCACTGTCACCATGGGCACTGTCACCATGGGTATGCTGACCATGGGCACTTTCAACATGGGCACTCTCACCATGCAAAAAGTCACCATGAGCACTATCACCATGAGCACTATTACCAAGGGCACTGTCACCATGAGCACTGTCACCGTGTGCACTGTCACAGTGGGCACTATCAACATGAGCACTGTCATCATGAGCACTGTCACCATAGGAAATGTCACAGTGAGCACTGTCACTGTGGGCACTATCACCGTGGGCACTGTCACCATAGGCACTGTCACCATGGACACTGTCACCATGAGCACTATCATCATCGGCAGTGCTACCATGAGGAATTTCACCATCGGAACTCCAACCAAGTACAACGCCAGCATGAGCACAGTCATTATGGGCAGTGCCACTATGAGCACTGTCACCATGGGCACTTTCAACATGGGCCCTGTCACCATGCGAACTATCTCCATGAGCACTATCAGCGTGAGCAATTTCACCATGAGCACTGTCACCATGGGCACTGTCACAATGAGCACTGTCACCATGGGCACTGTAACCATGGGGACGTTCACCCTGAGCACTATCACCGTGAGCACTATCACCATGGGCAGGGTCACCGTGAGCAATATCACCAAGGGCACTGTGACTGTGAGCACTATTACCATGAGCAATATCACCATGAGCACTATCACCGTGAGCACTGTCACCGTGGGCACTGTCATCGTGTGCACTGTCACCATGAGCACTATCACCATGTGAACTGTCACCATGGGAATGGTCACCATGGGCAATGTCAACATGAGCACTGTCACCATGAGCACTGTCACCATGGGAAATGTCACCATGGGCACTATCATCATGGGCAGTGCCACCATGAGGAATTTCACCATGAGAACTTCAACCGTGTACACCACCAGCTTTAGCACAGTCACCATGGGCTGTGTCACCATGAGCAGTGTCACCATGGGCACTGTCTCCATGCGAACTGTCACCATGAGCACTGTCACCATGGGCAATGTCACCATGAGCACTGTCACTGTGGGCACTGTCACCATGGGAACTGTCACCATGAGCACTATCACCGTGAGCACTATCACCATGGGCAGTGTCACTGTGAGCAATATCACCATCGCACTGTCACCGTGAGCACTATTAACAAGGGTACTATCACCAAGGGCACTGTCAACATGAGCACTGTCATCATGGGCACTGTCACCATAGGAACTGTCACCGTGAGCACTGTCACTGTGGGCACTATCACCCTGAGCACTATCAAAATGGGCACTGTCACCATAGGCACTGTCACCATGGACACTGTCACCATGAGCACTATCATCATGGGCAGTGCTACCATGAGCAATTTCACCATCGGAACTCCATCCATGTACACCGCCAGCATGAGCACAGTCAACATGGGCAGTGTCACCATGAGCAGTGTCCCCATGGGCACTTTCAACATGGGCCCTATCACCCTGCGAACTGTCACCATGAGCACTATCACCATGAGCACTGTCACCATGAGCATAGTCACCATCGGGTCTGTCACCATGAGCACTATGACCGTGTGCACTATCACCATAGGTAGTGTCACGGTGAGCAATATCACCATGGGCACTGTCACCATGAGCACTATTACCATGGGCACTATCACCATGAGCACTATCACAGTGAGCACTGTCACCGTGGGCAATGTCACCATGTGCACTGTCACCATGAGCACTGTCGCCATGAGCACTATCACCATGGGAAGTGTCAACATGGGAACGGTCACCATGGGCACTGTCAACGTGAGCACTGTCAGCATGGGAACTCTCACCAGGAGCACTGTCTCCATGGGAAATGTCACCCTGGACACTGTTCACTATGGGAAGTGTCACCATGAGCACTGTCACCATGGGCACTGTCACTATGGACACTGTCTCCATGGGCACTCTCACCATGGACACTGTCACTGTGGAAAATGTCACCATGGGCACTGTAACCATCTACACTGTCCCCAGGAGCACTATCACCATGGACACTGTATCCATCAGCATTGTCCCCATGGGCACTGTCAATATGAGCACTGTCACCATGGGAACTCTCACCATGAGCACTGTCACCATGGCCAGTGTCACCATGGCCACTGTCACCATAAGCACTGTCACAAAGGGAAATGTCACCATGGGCACTCTCACCATTTGCTCTGTCACCGTGGGCACTGTCACCATAAGCACTGTAACCATGGGCACTGTCACCATGGACAATGTCACCTTGGGAACCGTCACCATGGAAAATGTCACCATGGGCACTGTAACCATGGACACTGTCACCAGGAGCACTATGACCATGGACACTCTTTCCATGAGCATTGTCCCCATGTACACTGTCAACATTGGAACTGTCATCATGGGCACTGTCACCATGAGAACTATCACCATGAGCACCGTCAATATGGGAACTGCCACCATGAGCACTGTCACGGTGAGCACTGTCACCATGATCATTGTCACCAGGAGCATTGTCATCATGGGAAGTGTCACCATGAGTACTGTCACCATGGGCACTGTCACCATGGGCACTGTCAGCATGGGCACTCTCACCATGGGCACTGTTGACCATGGAAACTGTCACCATGGGCACTGTGAACATGAGCACTCTCACCATGGTAACTCTTACCATGAACACTGTCACCATAGGAAATGTCACCATGAGCACTATCATCATGGGCAGGGCCACCATGAGGAATTTCACCATGGGAACTCCAACCATGTACACCGCCAGCTTTAGCACAGTCACCATGGGATGTGTCACCGTGAGTGCTGTCACCATGGGCACTGTCACCATGCGAACTGTCACTATGGGCACTGTCACCTTGGCAATGTCACCATGAGAACTGTCACTGTGGGCAATGTCACCATGGGAACTGTCACCCTGAGCACTATCACCGTGAGCACTATAACCATGGGCAGTGTCACCGTGAGCAATATCACCATGAACACTGTCACCGTGAGCACTTTCACTGTGGACACTGTCACCGTGTGCACTGTCAACATGAGCAATGTCACCATGGGCACTGTCACCATGGGCAGTGTTACCATGAGCACTGTAACCATGGGCTCTCTCACGATGGACACTGTCACCATGAGCACTATCATCATGGGCAGTGCCACCAAGAGGAATTTCACCATGGGAACTCCAACCATGTACACCGCCAGCATGAGCACAGTCACCATGGGAAGTGTCACCGTAATTACTGTCACCATGGACACTTTCAACTTGGCCGCTGTCACCATGGACATTGTCATCATGAGCTCTGTTACCATGGGAAATGTCACCATAAGCATGGTCATCTTGGGAACTGCCACCATGGACACTGCCACCATGAGCACTGTAACCGTTGGCACTGCCACAGTGAGCACTATTACCATGAGCAATATCACCATGAGCACTATCACCATTTGCACTGTTACCGTGAGCATTATTACCATGCGTACTATTACCAAGGACACTGTCACCATGAGCACTGTCTCCGTGGGCATTGTAACCATGAGCACTGTCATTATGGGCACTGTCACCATGCGAAATGCCACCATTAGCTCTATCACCGTGGGCACTATCACAATGAGCACTGTATCCATGGGAACTGTCACCATGGGCACTATCACGGTGAGCACTATCACAGTGGGAACTGTCACCATGGGCACTGTCAAGATGAGCACTGTCACCATGGGAACTCTCACCATGAGCACTATCACCATGGGCACTATCACCACGGGCACTGTCACCGTGAGAATTATCACCATGAGTACTCTCACCATGAGCACTGTCACCATGGGCACTGTGACCATTGGCAGTGCCACCATGAGCACTATCACCATGAGCACTATCACCAAGGGCACTGTCACCGTGAGCACTATCACCGTGAGCACTATCACCATGAGCACTGTCACCATGAGCACTGTCACCGTGGGCACGGTCACCAAGAGCACTGTCATCTTGGGAACTGCCACCATGGACACTGCCACCATGAGCACTGTGACCATTGGCAGTGCCACCATGAGCACTATCACCATGAGCACTATCACCAAGGGCACTGTCACCGTGAGCACTATCACCGTGAGCACTATCACCATGAGCACTGTCACCATGAGCACTGTCACCGTGGGCACGGTCACCATGAGCACTGTCACCGTGGGCACTGTCACCATGAGCACTGTCATCATGGGCAATGTCACCATGGGCACTGTCACGATTAGAACTGTCACTCTGGGTATTATCACCGTGAGCACTCTCACAATGGGCACTGTCACCATAGGCACTGTAAACATGGACAGCGTCACCATGAGCACTACTGTCATGGGCAGAACTCCCGTAAGGAATTTCACAATGGGAACTCCAACCATGTACACCGCCAGCATGAGCACAGTCACCAAGGGCTGTGTCACCATGGGCACTATCACAAAGGACACTGTCATCATGAGCTCTATTACCATGGGAACTGTCACCATGAGCACTGTCCTCTTACGAACTGCCAGCACGGACACTGCCACCATGACCACTGTAACCATTGGCACTGCCAACGTGGGCACTGTCATCATGAGCACTGTCACCATGAGAAAGGTCACCAGGGACACTGTCACCATGGGCACTATCAGCCAGAGCACTGTCACCATGAGCACTATCACTGTGAGCACTATCACCCTGAGCACTGTCACCGTGGGCACTGTCACCATGCGCACTGTCACCATGGGCACTGTCACCATGGGAACTGTCACCATGAGCAGCATCACCGTGAGTACTATCA
This sequence comes from Balaenoptera ricei, assembly GCF_028023285.1. Taxonomy (NCBI): domain Eukaryota; kingdom Metazoa; phylum Chordata; class Mammalia; order Artiodactyla; family Balaenopteridae; genus Balaenoptera; species Balaenoptera ricei. The sequence continues at coordinate 103,406,428 of NC_082654.1, forward strand.
CCATGGACAGGGTCACCGTGAGCAATATCACCATGGGCACTGTCACCGTGAGCACTATTACCATGGGCACAATCACCATGAGCACTATCACCGTGATCACTGTCACCGAGGGCACTGTCACCATGAGCACTATCTCCATGAGCACTATCACCAGGGGCACTGTCACCGGGAGCACTATCATAATGGGCACTGTCACCATGGGCACTGTCACCATGGGTACTGTCACCATGGGCACTTTCAACATGGGAACTGTCACAATGCGAACTGTCACCATGAGCACTATCACCAAGAGCACTATCACCAAGGTCACTGTCACCGTGAGCACTTTCACCATGAGCACTATCACAGTGGGCACTGTCACCATGAGCACTGTCATCATGGGCACTGTCACCATAGGAACGGTCACAATGAGCACTGTCACTGTGGGCACTATCACCGTGAGCACTATCACAATGGGCACTGTCACCATAGGCACTGTCACCTTGGACACTGTCACCATGAGCACTAACATCATGGGGAGTGCTACCATGAGGAATTTCACCATCGGAGTTCCGACCACGTACACCGCCAGCATGAGCACAGTCACCATGGGCAGTGCAACCATGAGCACTGTCACCATGGGCACTTTCAACATGCGCGGTGTCACCATGCGAACTGCCATGATGAGCAGTATCACCATGAGAACTATCACCAAGGGTACTGTCACCATGAACACTGTCTCCGTGGGAACTCTCACCACAAGCACTGTCATCATGGGCACTGTCACCATGGGAACTGTCAACATTAGCACTGTCACTGTGGGCACTATCACCGTGAGCACTATCACAACGGACACTGTCACCATAGGTACTGTCACCATGGACACTGTCACCACGAACACTATCATCATGGGCAGTGCCACCATGAGGAATTTCACCTTGGGAACTCCAACCGTGTACATCGGCAGCGTTAGCACAGTCACCATGGGCTGTGTCACGATGAGCACTGCCACCATCGGCACTTTCAACATGGGCACTGTCACCATGCGAACCGTCACCATGAGCACTATTACCATGAGCATTATCACCAAGGCCACTGTCAGCATGAGCACTATCACCGTGAGCACTATCACCATGAGCACTGTCACCATGAGGATTTTCACCGTGGGCACTGTCACCATGAGCACTGTCACCATGGGCATTGTCAACATAAGCATTGTCACCATGGGATCTCTCACCATGAGCACTGTCACCATGGGAAATGTCACCATGGGCACTGTCACCATAGGCATTGTCAACATGGACACTCTCACCATGAGCACTATCATCATAGGCATTGCCACCATAAGGAATTTCACCATCGGAACTCCAACCATGTACACCGCCAGCATGAGCACATTCACCATGGGCCGTGTCACCATGAGCACTATCACCATGAGCACTATCACCATGAGCACTATCATTAAGGGCACTGTCACCATGAGCACTATCACCGTGAACACTTTCACCATGACTACTGTCACCGTGGGCACTATAAGCATGAGCACTATCACCATGAGCACTGTCACTGCGGGCACTGTCACTGTGTTCACTGTCACCATGAGCACTGTAACCATGAGCCCTATCACCATGGGAACTGTCACCATGGGAACGGTCACTATGGGCACTGCCAAGATGAGCACTGTCACCATGGGAACTCTCACCATGAGCACTATCACCATGGGAAATATCACCATGGGCACTGTCACCATGGGCGCTGTCACCATGGACACTGTCACCATGAGCACTATCATCATGGGCATTGCCACCATAAGGAATTTCACCATGGGAACTCCAACCATGTACACCACCAGCATGAGCACAGTCACCATGGGCAGTGCCACCATGAGCACTGTCACCATGGGCACTTTTAACATGGGCCCTGTCGCCATGCGAACTGTCACCATGAGCAGTATCTCTGTGAGCACTGTCACCATGAGCATAGTCACCGTGGTCACTGTCACCATGAGCACTGTCACCATGGGCACTGTAACAATGGGAACTTTCACCATGAGCACTATCACCGTGAGCACTATCACCATGGGCAGTGTCACCATGGGAACTCTCACAATGAGCACTGTCACTGTGGGCACTGTCAACATGAGCACTGTCACCATGGAAATGGTCATCATGGGCGCTGTCACCATGGGCACTGTCACCATGGACACTGTCACCATGAGCACTACCATCATGGGCAGTTCCACCATAACAGTTGTACCATGGGAACTCGAACCATGTACACCTCCAACATGAGCACGGTCACCATGGGCAGGGTCAACATGAGCACTGTCACCATGGGCACTTTCAACAGGGGCAGTGTCACCATGCAAACTGCCACCATGAGCACTATCACCATGAGCACTATCACCAAGGGCACTGTCACTGTGAGCACTATCACCATGGGCACTGTCACCATGGGCATTGTCACCATGAGCACTGTCATCATGGGCACTGTCACCATGGGGACTGTCACCATTAGCACTGTCTCTGTGGACACTATCCCCGTGAGCACTATCACAATGGGCACTGGCAGCATAGGCACTGTCACCATGGACACTGTCACCATGAAAACTATCATCATGGGCAGTGCCACCATAAGGAATTTCACCATGGGAACTCCAACTATGTACACCGCCAGCATGAGCACAGTCACAATGGGCAGTGTCACCATGATCACTGCCACCATGGGCACTTTCAACATGGGCCCTGTCACCATGCGAACTATCTCCATGAGCACTATCACCGTGAGCAATGTCACCATGAGCATAGTCACCATGGGCACTGTAACCATGGGGACTTTCACCCTGAGCACTATCACCCTGAGCACTATCACCATGGGCAGGGTCACCGTGAGCAATATCACCATGGGAACTGTCACCATGAGCACTATTAACATGTGTACTATCACCAAGGGCACTGTCACCATGAGCACTATCACCATGAGCACTGTCACCGTTGGCACTGTCACCATGAGCAGTATTACCATGAGCACTATCACCAAGGGCACTGTCAATGTGAGCACTATCACCGTGAGCACTATCACCATGGGCACTGTCTCTGTGAACAATATCACCATGCGCAGTGTCACCGTGAGCCCTATTACCATGGGAACTATCACCAAGGGCACTGTCACTGTGAGCACTGTCACCATGAGCACTGTCACCGTGGGCACTATCAACATGAGGACTATAACCATGGGCACTGTCACCGTGAGCAATATCACCATGAACACTGTAACCATGGGAAATGTCACCATGGGCAGTGCCACCATGAGCACTGTCACCATGGGCACTTTCAACATGGGCCCTGTCACCATGCGAACTGTCACCATGAGCACTATCACTGTGAGCACTGTCACCATGAGCATAGTCACCGTGGGCACTGTCACCATGAGCACTGTCACCATAGGTACTTTCAACACGGCCATTTTCACCATGGATACTGTCATCATGAGCTCTGTTACCATGGGAAATGTCACCATGAGCACTGTCACTTTGGGAACTGCCACCATGGACACTGCCACCATGAGCACTTTAACCATTGGCACTGCCACAGTGAGCACTGTCACCATGAGCAGTGTCACCATGGGAACTGTCACCATGTGCACTGTCACCATGGGAACTCTCACCATGAGCACGGCGACAATGGGAAATGTCACTATGGGCAGTGTCACCATGGGCACTGTCACCATGGGCACTGTCACTATGAGCACTATTACCATGAGCACTATCACCATGGGCACTGTCACAGTGAGCACTAGTACCATGGGTACTATCACCAAGGGCGCTGTCATCGTGAGCACTGTCACCATGAGCACTGTTACCGTGGGCATTGCCACCATGAGCACTGTCATCATGGCCACAGTCACCATGCGAACTGCCACCATGAGCACTATCACAGTGGGCACTGTCACCATGAGCACTGTCACCATGGGCACTGTATCCATGGGAATTGTCACCATGGGCACTAACACGGTGAGCACTATCACCATGGGAACTGTCACCATCGGAACGGTCACCATGCGCACTGTAACCATTGGCACTGCCACAGTGAGCACTGTCACAGTGAGCACTGTCACCAAGGGAACTGTCACCATGTGCAGTGTCACCATGGGAACTCTCACCATGAGCACTGTCACCATGGGAAATTTCACTATGGGCAGTGTCACCATGGGCACTGTCACCATGGGAACTCTCACCATGAGCACTGTCACCATGGGAAATTTCACTATGGGCAGTGTCACCATTGACACTGTCACCATGAACACTATCGTCATGGGCAGAGCTCCCATAAGGAATTTCACCATGGGAACTCCAACCATGTACACCGCCAGCATGAGCACAGTCACCATGGGCAGTGTCACCATGAGCACTGCCACCATGGGAACTTTCAACATGGGCACTTTCAACATGGGCACTGTCACCATGCGAACTATCACCATGAGCACTATCACCATGAGCAGTATTACCATGAGCACTATCACCAAGGGCACTGTCAATGTGAGCACTATCACCATGAGCACTGTCACCATGAGCACTGTCACCATGGGCACTGTAACCATGGGAACTATCACCATGAGCACTATCACCGTTAGCACTATCACCCTGGGCAGTGTCACCGTGAACAATATCACCATGGGCACTGTCACTGTGAGCACTATTACCATGGGCACTATCACCAAGGGCACTGTCACTGTGAGTACTGCCACCATGGGCACTGTCAACATGAGCACTGTCACCATGGGCACTGTCACCATGAGAACTGTAACCGTTGGCACTATAACCATGGGCAGTGTCACATGAGCAATATTACCGTGGGCACTGTCACCATGAGCACTATTACCATGGGTACTATCACCAAGGACACTGTCAGCATGAGCACTGTCACCGTGGGCAGTGTCAACATGGGCACTGCCACCATGGGAACTGTCACTATGAGCACTGTCACCAGGGGAAATGTCACCATGGGCACTGTCACCATAGGCACTGTCACCATGGACACATTCACCATGAGCACTAACATCATGGGCAGTGCCACCATAAGGAATTTCACCATGGGAACTCCAACCATGTACACCGTAAACATCAGCACAGTCACCATGGGCAGTGTCACCATGAGCACTGTCGCCATGAGCACTTTCAACGTGGGCACTGTCATTATGGGAACTGTCACTAAGAGCACAGTCACCATGCGCACTGTCACCAGGGACACTGTCACCATGAGCACTCTCACTATGGGCAATGTCACCATGGACGCTGTCACCATGGGCATGATCAACATGATCATTGTCACCATGGGCAGTGTCACCATGAGCACTATTACCATGCGCACTATCACCATGAGCACTATCACCGTGAACACTGTCGCCATGGGCACTGTCACCATGGGCACTGTCACCATGGGTATTCTCACCATGGTTACTGTCACCATGGGCACTCTCAACATGGGCATTGTCACCATGCGAACAGTCACCATGAGCAATGTGACCATGAACACTATCACCAATGGCACTGTCACTGTGAGCAGTGTCACCGTGAGCACTGTCACCGTGTGCACTGTCAAAATGAGCACTATCACCATGGGAAATATCACCATAGGAATGGTCACCATGGGCACTGTCAAAATGAGCACTGTCACCATGGGAACTCTCACCATGAGCACTGTCACCATGGGAAATGTCACCATGGGCACTATCATCATGGGCAGTGCCACCATGAGGAGTTTCACCATGAGAACTCCAACCATGTACACCGCCAGCTTTAGCACAGTCACCATGGGATGTGTCACCGTGAGTGCTGTCACCATGGGCACTGTCACCATGCGAACTGTCACTATGGGCACTGTCACCTTGGCAATGTCACCATGAGAACTGTCACTGTGGGCAATGTCACCATGGGAACTGTCACCATGAGCACTATCACCGTGAGCACTATAACCATGGGCAGTGTCACCGTGAGCAATATCACCATGAACACTGTCACCGTGAGCACTTTCACTGTGGACACTGTCACCGTGTGCACTGTCAACATGAGCAATGTCACCATGGGCACTGTCACCATGGGCAGTGTTACCATGAGCACTGTAACCATGGGCTCTCTCACGATGGACACTGTCACCATGAGCACTATCATCATGGGCAGTGCCACCAAGAGGAATTTCACCATGGGAACTCCAACCATGTACACCGCCAGCATGAGCACAGTCACCATGGGAAGTGTCACCGTAATTACTGTCACCATGGACACTTTCAACTTGGCCGCTGTCACCATGGACATTGTCATCATGAGCTCTGTTACCATGGGAAATGTCACCATAAGCATGGTCATCTTGGGAACTGCCACCATGGACACTGCCACCATGAACACTGTAACCGTTGGCACTGCCACAGTGAGCACTATTACCATGAGCAATATCACCATGAGCACTATCACCATTTGCACTGTTACCGTGAGCATTATTACCATGCGTACTATTACCAAGGACACTGTCACCATGAGCACTGTCTCCGTGGGCATTGTAACCATGAGCACTGTCATTATGGGCACTGTCACCATGCGAAATGCCACCATTAGCTCTATCACCGTGGGCACTATCACAATGAGCACTGTATCCATGGGAACTGTCACCATGGGCACTATCACGGTGAGCACTATCACAGTGGGAACTGTCACCATGGGCACTGTCAAGATGAGCACTGTCACCATGGGAACTCTCACCATGAGCACTATCACCATGGGCACTATCACCACGGGCACTGTCACCGTGAGAATTATCACCATGAGTACTCTCACCATGAGCACTGTCACCATGGGCACTGTGACCATTGGCAGTGCCACCATGAGCACTATCACCATGAGCACTATCACCAAGGGCACTGTCACCGTGAGCACTATCACCGTGAGCACTATCACCATGAGCACTGTCACCATGAGCACTGTCACCGTGGGCACGGTCACCAAGAGCACTGTCATCTTGGGAACTGCCACCATGGACACTGCCACCATGAGCACTGTGACCATTGGCAGTGCCACCATGAGCACTATCACCATGAGCACTATCACCAAGGGCACTGTCACCATGAGCACTATCACCGTGAGCACTATCACCATGAGCACTGTCACCATGAGCACTGTCACCGTGGGCACGGTCACCATGAGCACTGTCACCGTGGGCACTGTCACCATGAGCACTGTCATCATGGGCAATGTCACCATGGGCACTGTCACGATTAGAACTGTCACTCTGGGTATTATCACCGTGAGCACTCTCACAATGGGCACTGTCACCATAGGCACTGTAAACATGGACAGCGTCACCATGAGCACTACTGTCATGGGCAGAACTCCCGTAAGGAATTTCACAATGGGAACTCCAACCATGTACACCGCCAGCATGAGCACAGTCACCAAGGGCTGTGTCACCATGGGCACTATCACAAAGGACACTGTCATCATGAGCTCTATTACCATGGGAACTGTCACCATGAGCACTGTCCTCTTACGAACTGCCAGCACGGACACTGCCACCATGACCACTGTAACCATTGGCACTGCCAACGTGGGCACTGTCATCATGAGCACTGTCACCATGAGAAAGGTCACCAGGGACACTGTCACCATGGGCACTATCAGCCAGAGCACTGTCACCATGAGCACTATCACTGTGAGCACTATCACCCTGAGCACTGTCACCGTGGGCACTGTCACCATGCGCACTGTCACCATGGGCACTGTCACCATGGGAACTGTCACCATGAGCAGCATCACCGTGAGTACTATCACCATGGACAGGGTCACCGTGAGCAATATCACCATGGGCACTGTCACCGTGAGCACTATTACCATGGGCACAATCACCATGAGCACTATCACCGTGATCACTGTCACCGAGGGCACTGTCACCATGAGCACTATCTCCATGAGCACTATCACCAGGGGCACTGTCACCGGGAGCACTATCATAATGGGCACTGTCACCATGGGCACTGTCACCATGGGTACTGTCACCATGGGCACTTTCAACATGGGAACTGTCACAATGCGAACTGTCACCATGAGCACTATCACCAAGAGCACTATCACCAAGGTCACTGTCACCGTGAGCACTTTCACCATGAGCACTATCACAGTGGGCACTGTCCCCATGAGCACTGTCATCATGGGCACTGTCACCATAGGAACGGTCACAATGAGCACTGTCACTGTGGGCACTATCACCGTGAGCACTATCACAATGGGCACTGTCACCATAGGCACTGTCACCTTGGACACTGTCACCATGAGCACTAACATCATGGGGAGTGCTACCATGAGGAATTTCACCATCGGAGTTCCGACCACGTACACCGCCAGCATGAGCACAGTCACCATGGGCAGTGCAACCATGAGCACTGTCACCATGGGCACTTTCAACATGCGCGGTGTCACCATGCGAACTGCCATGATGAGCAGTATCACCATGAGAACTATCACCAAGGGTACTGTCACCATGAACACTGTCTCCGTGGGAACTCTCACCACAAGCACTGTCATCATGGGCACTGTCACCATGGGAACTGTCAACATTAGCACTGTCACTGTGGGCACTATCACCGTGAGCACTATCACAACGGACACTGTCACCATAGGTACTGTCACCATGGACACTGTCACCACGAACACTATCATCATGGGCAGTGCCACCATGAGGAATTTCACCTTGGGAACTCCAACCGTGTACATCGGCAGCGTTAGCACAGTCACCATGGGCTGTGTCACGATGAGCACTGCCACCATCGGCACTTTCAACATGGGCACTGTCACCATGCGAACCGTCACCATGAGCACTATTACCATGAGCATTATCACCAAGGCCACTGTCAGCATGAGCACTATCACCGTGAGCACTATCACCATGAGCACTGTCACCATGAGGATTTTCACCGTGGGCACTGTCACCATGAGCACTGTCACCATGGGCATTGTCAACATAAGCATTGTCACCATGGGATCTCTCACCATGAGCACTGTCACCATGGGAAATGTCACCATGGGCACTGTCACCATAGGCATTGTCAACATGGACACTCTCACCATGAGCACTATCATCATAGGCATTGCCACCATAAGGAATTTCACCATCGGAACTCCAACCATGTACACCGCCAGCATGAGCACATTCACCATGGGCCGTGTCACCATGAGCACTATCACCATGAGCACTATCACCATGAGCACTATCATTAAGGGCACTGTCACCATGAGCACTATCACCGTGAACACTTTCACCATGACTACTGTCACCGTGGGCACTATAAGCATGAGCACTATCACCATGAGCACTGTCACTGCGGGCACTGTCACTGTGTTCACTGTCACCATGAGCACTGTAACCATGAGCCCTATCACCATGGGAACTGTCACCATGGGAACGGTCACTATGGGCACTGCCAAGATGAGCACTGTCACCATGGGAACTCTCACCATGAGCACTATCACCATGGGAAATATCACCATGGGCACTGTCACCATGGGCGCTGTCACCATGGACACTGTCACCATGAGCACTATCATCATGGGCATTGCCACCATAAGGAATTTCACCATGGGAACTCCAACCATGTACACCACCAGCATGAGCACAGTCACCATGGGCAGTGCCACCATGAGCACTGTCACCATGGGCACTTTTAACATGGGCCCTGTCGCCATGCGAACTGTCACCATGAGCAGTATCTCTGTGAGCACTGTCACCATGAGCATAGTCACCGTGGTCACTGTCACCATGAGCACTGTCACCATGGGCACTGTAACAATGGGAACTTTCACCATGAGCACTATCACCGTGAGCACTATCACCATGGGCAGTGTCACCATGGGAACTCTCACAATGAGCACTGTCACTGTGGGCACTGTCAACATGAGCACTGTCACCATGGAAATGGTCATCATGGGCGCTGTCACCATGGGCACTGTCACCATGGACACTGTCACCATGAGCACTACCATCATGGGCAGTTCCACCATAACAGTTGTACCATGGGAACTCGAACCATGTACACCTCCAACATGAGCACGGTCACCATGGGCAGGGTCAACATGAGCACTGTCACCATGGGCACTTTCAACAGGGGCAGTGTCACCATGCAAACTGCCACCATGAGCACTATCACCATGAGCACTATCACCAAGGGCACTGTCACTGTGAGCACTATCACCATGGGCACTGTCACCATGGGCATTGTCACCATGAGCACTGTCATCATGGGCACTGTCACCATGGGGACTGTCACCATTAGCACTGTCTCTGTGGACACTATCCCCGTGAGCACTATCACAATGGGCACTGGCAGCATAGGCACTGTCACCATGGACACTGTCACCATGAAAACTATCATCATGGGCAGTGCCACCATAAGGAATTTCACCATGGGAACTCCAACTATGTACACCGCCAGCATGAGCACAGTCACAATGGGCAGTGTCACCATGATCACTGCCACCATGGGCACTTTCAACATGGGCCCTGTCACCATGCGAACTATCTCCATGAGCACTATCACCGTGAGCAATGTCACCATGAGCATAGTCACCATGGGCACTATAACCATGGGGACTTTCACCCTGAGCACTATCACCCTGAGCACTATCACCATGGGCAGGGTCACCGTGAGCAATATCACCATGGGAACTGTCACCATGAGCACTATTAACATGTGTACTATCACCAAGGGCACTGTCACCATGAGCACTATCACCATGAGCACTGTCACCGTTGGCACTGTCACCATGAGCAGTATTACCATGAGCACTATCACCAAGGGCACTGTCAATGTGAGCACTATCACCGTGAGCACTATCACCATGGGCACTGTCTCTGTGAACAATATCACCATGCGCAGTGTCACCGTGAGCCCTATTACCATGGGAACTATCACCAAGGGCACTGTCACTGTGAGCACTGTCACCATGAGCACTGTCACCGTGGGCACTATCAACATGAGGACTATAACCATGGGCACTGTCACCGTGAGCAATATCACCATGAACACTGTAACCATGGGAAATGTCACCGTGGGCACTGTCACCATGTGCACTGTCAACATGAGCACTGTCACCATGGGAAATGTCACCATGGACGCTGTCACCATGGGCATGGTCAACATGATCATTGTCACCATGGGCAGTGTCACCATTAGCACTATTACCATGCACACTATCACCATGAGCACTATCACCGTGAACACTGTCACCATGAGCACTGTCACCATGAACACTATCACCAATGGCACTGTCACTGTGAGCAGTGTCACCGTGAGCACTGTCACAGTGGGCAGTGTCACCGTGTGCACTGTCACAATGAGCACTATCACCATGGGAACTATGACCATAGGAATGGTCACCATGGGCACTGTCAAGATGAGCACTGTCACCATGGGAACTCTCACCATGAGCACTGTCATCTTGGGAACTGCCACCATTGACAATGCCAGCATGAGAACGGTAACCATTGGCACTGCCACAGTGAGCACTGTCACCGTGAGCACTGTCACCATGGGAACTGTCACCATGTGCACTGTCACCATGTGCACTGTCAACATGAGCACTGTCACCATGGGAAATGTCACCATGGGCAGTGTCACCATGGGCACTGTCACCATGGGCAGTGTCACCATGAGCACTATTACCATGAGCACTTTCACCATGAGCACTATCACCATGGGCAGTGTCACCATGAGAAATATCACCAAGGGCACTGTCACAGTGAACACTGTTACCATGAGCACTGTCACCGTGGGCACTGTCATCATGGGCACTGTCACCATGGGAACTCTCACCATAAGCACTGTCACCATGGGAAATGTCACCATGGGCACTATCACTATGGGCACTGTCACCATGGGCAGTGTCACTATGAGCACTGTCACCATGGGCATTGTCACCAGGAACACTGTCACCATGAGCACTGTCACCGTGGGCACTGTCAACATGAGCACTGTCATCATGGGCACTGTCACCATGGGAACTCTCACCATGAGCACTGTCACCATGAGGATTTTCACCATGGGCACTGTCACCATGAGCACTGTCACCATGGGCATTGTCAACATAAGCATTGTCACCATGGGATCTCTCACCATGAGCACTGTCACCATGGGCACTGTCACCATGAACACTGTCACCATGAGCACTGTCACCGTGGGCAGTGTCACCATGAGCACTGCCACCATTGGCACTTTCAACATGGGCACAGTCACCATGCGAACTATCACCATGAGCACTATCACCATGAGCAATATTACCATGAACACTATCACCAAGAGCACTGTCAAAGTGAGCACTATCACTGTGAGCACTATCACCATGAGCACTGTCACCGTGAGCACTGTCACCGTGTGCACTGTCACCATGTGCACTGTCCACATGAGCACTGTCACCATGGGCACTCTCACGATGGACAAGGTCAACATGAGCACTATCATCATGGGCAGTGCTACCATGAGGAATTTCACCATTGGAACTCCAACCAAGTACACTGCCAGCATGAGCACAGTCACCATTGGCAGTGCCACTATGAGCACTGTCACCTTGGGCACTCTCCACATGGGCACTGTCACCATGCCAACAGTCACCATGAGCACTATCACCCTGAACACTATCACAAATGGCACTGTCACTGTGAGAACTGTCACCGTGAGCATTGTCACTGTTGGCACTGTCACCATGAGCACTGTCATCATGGGCACTGTCACCATAGACACTGTCACCATGAGCACTATCATCATGGGCAGTGCTACCATAAGGAATTTCACCATCGGAACTCCAAACATGTACACTGCCAGCATGAGCACAGTCACCATGGGCAGTGTCACCATGAGCACTGCCACCATGGGCACTTTCAACATGGGCACTGTCACCATGCAAACTATCACCATGAGCACTATCACCATTAGCAGTATTACCATGAGCACTATCACCAAGGGCACTGTCAACGTGAGCAGTATCACCGTGAGCACGATCACGGTGAGCAGTGTCACCGTGAGCAATATCACCTTTGGCACTGTCACCATGAGCACTATAACCATGGGTACTATCAAAAAGGGCACTGTCACTGTGAGCACTGTCACCATGAGCACTGCCACCGTCGGCAGTATCATCATGAGCACTGTCACCATGGGCACTATCATCATGGGCATTGCCACCATAAGGAATTTCCGAATGGGAACTCCAACCATGTACACTGCCAGCATGAGCAGAGTCACCATGGGCAGTGCCACCATGAGCACTGTCACCATGGGCACTTTCAACATGGGCCCTGTCACCATGCGAACTGTCACCATGAGCACTATCACTGTGAGCACTGTCACCATGAGCATAGTCACCGTGGGCACTGTCACCATGAGCACTGTCACCATAGGTACTTTCAACACGGCCATTTTCACCATGGATACTGTCATCATGAGCTCTGTTACCATGGGAAATGTCACCATGAGCACTGTCACTTTGGGAACTGCCACCATGGACACTGCCACCATGAGCACTTTAACCATTGGCACTGCCACAGTGAGCACTGTCACCATGAGCAGTGTCACCATGGGAACTGTCACCATGTGCACTGTCACCATGGGAACTCTCACCATGAGCACGGCGACAATGGGAAATGTCACTATGGGCATTGTCACCATGGGCACTGTCACCATGGGCACTGTCACTATGAGCACTATTACCATGAGCACTATCACCATGGGCACTGTCACAGTGAGCACTAGTACCATGGGTACTATCACCAAGGGCGCTGTCATCGTGAGCACTGTCACCATGAGCACTGTTACCGTGGGCATTGCCACCATGAGCACTGTCATCATGGCCACAGTCACCATGCGAACTGCCACCATGAGCACTATCACAGTGGGCACTGTCACCATGAGCACTGTCACCATGGGCACTGTATCCATGGGAATTGTCACCATGGGCACTAACACGGTGAGCACTATCACCATGGGAACTGTCACCATCGGAACGGTCACCATGCGCACTGTAACCATTGGCACTGCCACAGTGAGCACTGTCACAGTGAGCACTGTCACCAAGGGAACTGTCACCATGTGCAGTGTCACCATGGGAACTCTCACCATGAGCACTGTCACCATGGGAAATTTCACTATGGGCAGTGTCACCATGGGCACTGTCACCATGGGAACTCTCACCATGAGCACTGTCACCATGGGAAATTTCACTATGGGCAGTGTCACCATTGACACTGTCACCATGAACACTATCGTCATGGGCAGAGCTCCCATAAGGAATTTCACCATGGGAACTCCAACCATGTACACTGCCAGCATGAGCACAGTCACCATGGGCAGTGTCACCATGAGCACTGCCACCATGGGAACTTTCAACATGGGCACTTTCAACATGGGCACTGTCACCATGCGAACTATCACCATGAGCACTATCACCATGAGCAGTATTACCATGAGCACTATCACCAAGGGCACTGTCAATGTGAGCACTATCACCATGAGCACTGTCACCATGAGCACTGTCACCATGGGCACTGTAACCATGGGAACTATCACCATGAGCACTATCACCGTTAGCACTATCACCCTGGGCAGTGTCACCGTGAACAATATCACCATGGGCACTGTCACTGTGAGCACTATTACCATGGGCACTATCACCAAGGGCACTGTCACTGTGAGTACTGCCACCATGGGCACTGTCAACATGAGCACTGTCACCATGGGCACTGTCACCATGAGAACTGTAACCGTTGGCACTATAACCATGGGCAGTGTCACATGAGCAATATTACCGTGGGCACTGTCACCATGAGCACTATTACCATGGGTACTATCACCAAGGACACTGTCACCATGAGCACTGTCACCGTGGGCAGTGTCAACATGAGCACTGTCACCATGGGCACTGCCACCATGGGAACTGTCACTATGAACACTGTCACCAGGGGAAATGTCACCATGGGCACTGTCACCATAGGCACTGTCACCATGGACACATTCACCATGAGCACTAACATCATGGGCAGTGCCACCATAAGGAATTTCACCATGGGAACTCCAACCATGTACACCGTGAACATCAGCACAGTCACCATGGGCAGTGTCACCATGAGCACTGTCGCCATGAGCACTTTCAACATGGGCACTGTCACTATGGGAACTGTCACTAAGAGCACAGTCACCATGCGCACTGTCACCAGGGACACTGTCACCATGAGCACTCTCACTATGGGCAATGTCACCATGGACGCTGTCACCATGGGCATGATCAACATGATCATTGTCACCATGGGCATTGTCACCATGAGCACTATTACCATGCGCACTATCACCATGAGCACTATCACCGTGAACACTGTCACCATGGGCACTGTCACCATGGGCACTGTCACCATGGGTATTCTCACCATGGTTACTGTCACCATGGGCACTCTCAACATGGGCATTGTCACCATGCGAACAGTCACCATGAGCAATGTGACCATAAACACTATCACCAATGGCACTGTCACTGTGAGCAGTGTCACCGTGAGCACTGTCACCGTGTGCACTGTCAAAATGAGCACTATCACCATGGGAAATATCACCATAGGAATGGTCACCATGGGCACTGTCAAAATGAGCACTGTCACCATGGGAACTCTCACCATGAGCACTGTCACCATGGGAAATGTCACCATGGGCACTATCATCATGGGCAGTGCCACCATGAGGAGTTTCACCATGAGAACTCCAACCATGTACACCGCCAGCTTTAGCACACTCACCATGGGATGTGTCACCGTGAGTGCTGTCACCATGGGCACTGTCACCATGCGAACTGTCACTATGGGCACTGTCACCTTGGCAATGTCACCATGAGAACTGTCACTGTGGGCAATGTCACCATGGGAACTGTCACCATGAGCACTATCACCGTGAGCACTATGACCATGGGCAGTGTCACCGTGAGCAATAACACCATGAACACTGTCACTGTGAGCACTTTCACTGTGGACACTGTCACCGTGTGCACTGTCAACATGAGCAATGTCACCATGGGCACTGTCACCATGGGCAGTGTTACCATGAGCACTGTAACCATGGGCTCTCTCACGATGGACACTGTCACCATGAGCACTATCATCATGGGCAGTGCCACCAAGAGGAATTTCACCATGGGAACTCCAACCATGTACACCGCCAGCATGAGCACAGTCACCATGGGAAGTGTCACCATAATTACTGTCACCATGGACACTTTCAACTTGGCCGCTGTCACCATGGACATTGTCATCATGAGCTCTGTTACCATGGGAAATGTCACCATAAGCATGGTCATCTTGGGAACTGCCACCATGGACACTGCCACCATGAGCACTGTAACCGTTGGCACTGCCACAGTGAGCACTATTACCATGAGCAATATCACCATGAGCACTATCACCATTTGCACT
The DNA here is from genome assembly GCF_028023285.1 of Balaenoptera ricei. Lineage (NCBI taxonomy): Eukaryota > Metazoa > Chordata > Mammalia > Artiodactyla > Balaenopteridae > Balaenoptera > Balaenoptera ricei. The sequence continues at coordinate 103,422,888 of NC_082654.1, forward strand.
GTTACCGTGAGCATTATTACCATGCGTACTATTACCAAGGGCACTGTCACCATGAGCACTGTCTCCGTGGGCATTGTAACCATGAGCACTGTCATCATGGGCACTGTCACCATGCGAAATGCCACCATTAGCTCTATCACCGTGGGCACTATCACAATGAGCACTGTATCCATGGGAACTGTCACCATGGGCACTATCACGGTGAGCACTATCACAGTGGGAACTGTCACCATGGGCACTGTCAAGATGAGCACTGTCACCATGGGAACTCTCACCATGAGCACTATCACCATGGGCACTATCACCACGGGCACTGTCACCGTGAGAATTATCACCATGAGTACTCTCACCATGAGCACTGTCACCATGGGCACTGTGACCATTGGCAGTGCCACCATGAGCACTATCACCATGAGCACTATCACCAAGGGCACTGTCACCGTGAGCACTATCACCGTGAGCACTATCACCATGAGCACTGTCACCATGAGCACTGTCACCGTGGGCACGGTCACCAAGAGCACTGTCATCTTGGGAACTGCCACCATGGACACTGCCACCATGAGCACTGTGACCATTGGCAGTGCCACCATGAGCACTATCACCATGAGCACTATCACCAAGGGCACTGTCACCGTGAGCACTATCACCGTGAGCACTATCACCATGAGCACTGTCACCATGAGCACTGTCACCGTGGGCACGGTCACCATGAGCACTGTCACCATGGGTACTGTCACCATGGGCACTTTCAACATGGGAACTGTCACAATGCGAACTGTCACCATGAGCACTATCACCAAGAGCACTATCACCAAGGGCACTGTCACCGTGAGCACTTTCACCATGAGCACTATCACAGTGGGCACTGTCACCATGAGCACTGTCATCATGGGCACTGTCACCATAGGAACGGTCACAATGAGCACTGTCACTGTGGGCACTATCACCGTGAGCACTATCACAATGGGCACTGTCACCATAGGCACTGTCACCTTGGACACTGTCACCATGAGCACTAACATCATGGGGAGTGCTACCATGAGGAATTTCACCATCGGAGTTCCGACCACGTACACCGCCAGCATGAGCACAGTCACCATGGGCAGTGCAACCATGAGCACTGTCACCATGGGCACTTTCATCATGCGCGGTGTCACCATGCGAACTGCCATGATGAGCAGTATCACCATGAGAACTATCACCAAGGGTACTGTCACCATGAACACTGTCTCCGTGGGAACTCTCACCACGAGCACTGTCATCATGGGCACTGTCACCATGGGAACTGTCAACATTAGCACTGTCACTGTGGGCACTATCACCGTGAGCACTATCACAACGGACACTGTCACCATAGGTACTGTCACCATGGACACTGTCACCACGAACACTATCATCATGGGCAGTGCCACCATGAGGAATTTCACCTTGGGAACTCCAACCGTGTACATCGGCAGCGTTAGCACAGTCACCATGGGCTGTGTCACGATGAGCACTGCCACCATGGGCACTTTCAACATGGGCACTGTCACCATGCGAACCGTCACCATGAGCACTATTACCATGAGCATTATCACCAAGGGCACTGTCAGCGTGAGCACTATCACCGTGAGCACTATCACCATGAGCACTGTCACCATGAGGATTTTCACCGTGGGCACTGTCACCATGAGCACTGTCACCATGGGCATTGTCAACATAAGCATTGTCACCATGGGATCTCTCACCATGAGCACTGTCACCATGGGAAATGTCACCATGGGCACTGTCACCATAGGCATTGTCAACATGGACACTCTCACCATGAGCACTATCATCATAGGCATTGCCACCATAAAGAATTTCACCATCGGAACTCCAACCATGTACACCGCCAGCATGAGCACATTCACCATGGGCCGTGTCACCATGAGCACTATCACCATGAGCACTATCATTAAGGGCACTGTCACCGTGAGCACTATCACCGTGAACACTTTCACCATGACTACTGTCACCGTGGGCACTATAAGCATGAGCACTATCACCATGAGCACTGTCACTGTGGGCACTGTCACTGTGTTCACTGTCACCATGAGCACTGTAACCATGAGCCCTATCACCATGGGAACTGTCACCATGGGAACGGTCACTATGGGCACTGCCAAGATGAGCACTGTCACCATGGGAACTCTCACCATGAGCACTATCACCATGGGAAATATCACCATGGGCACTGTCACCATGGGCGCTGTCACCATGGACACTGTCACCATGAGCACTATCATCATGGGCATTGCCACCATAAGGAATTTCACCATGGGAACTCCAACCATGTACACCACCAGCATGAGCACAGTCACCATGGGCAGTGCCACCATGAGCACTGTCACCATGGGCACTTTTAACATGGGCCCTGTCGCCATGCGAACTGTCACCATGAGCAGTATCTCTGTGAGCACTGTCACCATGAGCATAGTCACCGTGGTCACTGTCACCATGAGCACTGTCACCATGGGCACTGTAACAATGGGAACTTTCACCATGAGCACTATCACCGTGAGCACTATCACCATGGGCAGTGTCACCGTGAGCAATATCACCATGGGCACTGTCACTGTGACCTCTATTACCATGGGTACTATAACCAAAATCACTGTCACCGTGAGCACTGTCACCATGAGCAATGTCACCGTGGGGACTGTCACCATGGGAACTGTCACCATGTGCACTGTCACCATGGGAACTCTCACCATGAGCACTGTCACCATGGGAAATGTCACAATGGGCAGTGTCACCATGGGCACTGTCACCATGGGTAGCGTCACCATGAGCACTATTACCATGAGCACTATCACCATGAACACTATCATCACGGGCAGTGTCACCATGAGCACTATCACCGTGAGCACTATCACCATGGGCAGTGTCACCTTGAGCAATATCAACATGGGCACTGTCACCGTGAGCACTATTACGATGGGCATTATCACCATGAGCACTATCACCGTGAGCACTGTCAGTGTGGGCATTGTCACCATGTGCACTGTCAACATGAGCACTGTTACCATGAGCACTATCACCATGGGAACTGTCACCATGGGAATGGTCACCATGGGCAATCTCACCATGAGCACTGTCACCATGGGCACTGTCACCATGGGTACTCTCACCATGGGCACTTTCAACATGGGCACTGTCACCATGCGAACAGTCACAATGAGCACTATCACCATGAGCACTATCACCAAGGCCACGGTCACCGTGAGCACTGTCACAGTGGGCACTGTCAACATGAGCACTGTCACCATAGGCACTGTCACCATGGACACTGTCACCATGAGCACTATCATCATGGGCAGTGCTACCATGAGGAATTTCACCATCGGAACTCCAACCAAGTACACCGCCAGCATGAGCACAGTCATCATGGACACTGCCACTATGAGCACTGTCACCATGGGTACTTTCAACATGGGCCCTGTCACCATGCGAACTGTCTCCATGAGCACTATCACCGTGAGCACTGTCACCATGAGCATAGTCACCATGGGCAGTGTCACCATGAGCACTGCCACCATGGGCACTTTCAACATGGGCACAGTCACCATGCGAACTATCACCACGAGGACTATCACCATGAGCAATATTACCATGAACACTATCACCAAGGGCACTGTCAACGTGCGCACTATCACCATGAGCACTGTCACCGTGAGCACTGTCACCATGGGCAATTTCTACTTGGCCACTGTCACCATGGGCACTGTCACCAAGGACAATGTCATCATGAGCTCTGTTACCAAGGGAAATGTCACCACGAGCACTGTCATCTTGGGAACTGCCACCATGGACACTGCCACCATGAGCACTGTGACCATTGGCAGTGCCACCATGAGCACTATCACCATGAGAACTATCACCAAGGGCACTGTCACCGTGAGCACTATCACCGTGAGCACTATCACCATGAGCACTGTCACCATGAGCACTGTCACCGTGGGCACGGTCACCAAGAGCACTGTCATCTTGGGAACTGCCACCATGGACACTGCCACCATGAGCACTGTGACCATTGGCAGTGCCACCATGAGCACTATCACCATGAGCACTATCACCAAGGGCACTGTCACCGTGAGCACTATCACCGTGAGCACTATCACCATGAGCACTGTCACCATGAGCACTGTCACCGTGGGCACGGTCACCATGAGCACTGTCACCGTGGGCACTGTCACCATGAGCACTGTCATCATGGGCAATGTCACCATGGGCACTGTCACGATTAGAACTGTCACTCTGGGTATTATCACCGTGAGCACTCTCACAATGGGCACTGTCACCATAGGCACTGTAAACATGGACAGCGTCACCATGAGCACTACTGTCATGGGCAGAACTCCCGTAAGGAATTTCACAATGGGAACTCCAACCATGTACACCGCCAGCATGAGCACAGTCACCAAGGGCTGTGTCACCATGGGCACTGTCACCATGGGCACTATCACAAAGGACACTGTCATCATGAGCTCTATTACCATGGGAACTGTCACCATGAGCACTGTCCTCTTACGAACTGCCAGCACGGACACTGCCACCATGACCACTGTAACCATTGGCACTGCCAACGTGGGCACTGTCATCATGAGCACTGTCACCATGAGAACGGTCACCAGGGACACTGTCACCATGGGCACTATCAGCCAGAGCACTGTCACCATGAGCACTATCACTGTGAGCACTATCACCCTGAGCACTGTCACCGTGGGCACTGTCACCATGCGCACTGTCACCATGGGCACTGTCACCATGGGAACTGTCACCATGAGCAGCATCACCGTGAGTACTATCACCATGGACAGGGTCACCGTGAGCAATATCACCATGGGCACTGTCACCGTGAGCACTATTACCATGGGCACAATCACCATGAGCACTATCACCGTGATCACTGTCACCGAGGGCACTGTCACCATGAGCACTATCTCCATGAGCACTATCACCAGGGGCACTGTCACCGGGAGCACTATCATAATGGGCACTGTCACCATGGGCACTGTCACCATGGGTACTGTCACCATGGGCACTTTCAACATGGGAACTGTCACAATGCGAACTGTCACCATGAGCACTATCACCAAGAGCACTATCACCAAGGGCACTGTCACCGTGAGCACTTTCACCATGAGCACTATCACAGTGGGCACTGTCACCATGGGCACTGTCAACATGGGAACTCTCATCATGAGCACTGTCACCATGGGCACAGTCACCATGGGCCCTCTCACCATGGGCACTGTTCACCATGGACACTGTCACCATGGGCATTGTGAACATGAGCACTGTCACCATGGTAACTCTTACCATGAACACTGTCACCATAGGAAATGTCACCATGGGCACTGTCAGCATGGGCACTGTCACCATGGACACTTTCACCATGAGCACTATCATCATGGGCAGGGCCACCATGAGGAATTTCACCATGGGAACTCCAACCATGTACACTGCCAGCATGAGCACAGTCACCATGGGCATTGTCACCATGAACACTGTCACCATGGGCAATTTCAACATGGGCACTGTCACCATGCGGACGGTCACCATGAGCACTATCACTATGAGGACTATCACCATGAGCACTATCACCATGAGCACTATCACAAAAGGCACTTTCACCATGAGCAGTATCACTGTAGCACAATCACCGTGAGCACTGTCACCATGAGCACTGTCACCGTGGGCACTGTCACCATGAGCTCTGTCACCATGGGCTCTGTCACCATGGGAACTGTCACCATGAGCACTATCACCGTGAGCACTAACAGCATTGGCATTGTCACCATGAGCAATAGCACCATGGGAACTTTCATGGTGAGCACTATTACCATGGGCACTATCACCATTAGCACTATCACCGTGAGCACTGTCATCGTGGGCACTGTCAACGTGTGCACTGTCACCATGGGCAGTGTCACCATGAGCACTGTAACCGTGGACACTGTCATCATGGACACTATCACCATGAGCACTATCATTATGAGCAGTACCACCATGAGTAATTTCACCATGGAAACTCCAACCATGTACACCGCCAGCATGAGCACAGTCACCATGGGCACTGTCACCATGGGCACTATCACAAAGGACACTGTCATCATGAGCTTTATTACCATGGGAACTGTCACCATGAGCACTGTCCTCTTACGAACTGCCAGCACGGATACTGCCACCATGAGCACTGCAACCATTGGCACTGCCACCGTGGGCACTGTCATCATGAGCACTGTCACCATGAGAACGGTCACCAGGGACACTGTTAACATGGGCACTCTCACCCAGGGCACTGTCACCGTGAGCACTATCACTGTGAGCACTATCACCCTGAGAATTGTCACCGTGGGCACTGTCACCATGCACACTGTCACCATGGGCACTGTCACGATGGGAACTGTCACCACGAGCACTATCACCGTGAGCACCATCATTAAGGGCACTGTCACCCTGAGTATTATCACCGTGAGCACTATCTCCGTGAACACTTTCACCATGACTACTATCACCGTGGGCACTATAAGCATGAGCACTATCACCATGAGCACTGTCACTGCGGGCACTGTCACCGTGTTCACTGTCACCATGAGCACTGTAACCATGAGCCCTATCACCATGGGAAATGTCACCATTGGAACGGTCACTATGGGCACTGCCATGATGAGCACTGTCACCATGGGAACTCTCACCATGAGCACTATCACCATGGGAAATGTCACCATGGGCACTGTCACCATGGGCGCTGTCACCATGGAAACTGTCACCATGAGCACTATAATCATGGGCAGTGCCACCATAAGGAATTTCACCATTGTAACACCAACCATATACACCGCCAGCATGAGCACAGTCACCATGGGGACTGTCAACATGAGCACTGTCACCATGGGAAATGTCTACATGAGCACTATCACCATGATCACTATCACCAAGGGCACTGTCACCATGAGCACTATCACCGTGGACAATGTCACCATGAGAACTATCACCGTGAGCACTATCACCATGGGAAGTGTCACCGTGAGAACTGTCACCATGGACATTGTCACCGTGGGCACTGTCACCATGAGCACTGTCACCATGAGCACTGTCACTGTTGGTACTGTCACCATGAGCAATGTCACCGTTGGCACTGTCACCATGTGCCCTGTCACCATAGGCACTGTCACCGTGGACACTGTCACCATGAACAATATCATCATAGGCAGTGCCACCATAAGGAATTTCACCATGGGAACTCCAACCATGTATAGCACCAGCATGAGCATAGTCATCATGGTCAGTGTCACCATGAACACTGCCACCATGGGCACTTTCAACATGGGCACAGTCACCATGCGAACTATCACCATAAGGACTACCACCATGAGCAATATTACTATGAACACTATCACCAAGGACACTGTCAACGTGAGCACTATCACCGTAAGCACTATCACCATGAGCACTGTCACCGTGAGCACTGTCACCATGGGCAATTTCAACATGGCCACTGTCACCATGGGCACTGTCACCATGGGAACTCTCACCATGAACACTGTCACCATGGGAAATGTCATTATGGGCAGTGTCACCTTGGGCACTGTCACCATGGGCAGTGTCACCATGAGCACTATTACCATGAGCAGTATCACCATGAGCACTATCACCATGGGCACTGTCACAGTGAGCACTATTACCATGGGTACTATCACCAAGGGCACTGTCATCGTGAACACTGTCACCATGAGCACTGTTACCGTGGGCCTTGCCACCATGAGCACTGTCATCATGGCCACTGTCACCATGCGGACTGCCACAATGAGCACTATCACAGTGGGCACTGTCACCATGAGAACTGTCACCATGGGCAGTGTATCCATGGGAACTGTCACCATGGGCACTATCATGGTGAGCACTATCACCATGGGAACTGTCACCATCGGAACAGTCACCATGCGCACTGTAACCATTGGCACTGCCACAGTGAGCACTGTCACAGTGAGCACTGTCACCATGGGAACTGTCACCATGTGCAGTGTCACCATGGGAACTCTCACTATGAGCACTGTCACCATGGGAAATGTCACTATGGGCAGTGTCACCATGGGCACTGTCACCATGGGTAGTGTCACCATGAGCACTATTACCATGAGCACTATCACCATGAGCACTATCATCACGGGCAGTGTCACCATGAGCACTATCACCGTGAGCACTATCACCATGGGTAGTGTCACCATGAGCAATATCACCATGGGCACTGTCACCATGAGCACTATTACAATGGGCATTATCACCATGAGCACTATCACCGTGAGCACTTTCAGTGTGGGCATTGTCACCATGTGCACTGTCACCATGAGCACTGTCACCATGAGCACTATCACCATGGCAAAGTTGACCATGGGAATGGTCACCATGGGCAATGTCAACATGAGCACTGTCACCATGGGCACTGTCACCATGGGTATGCTGACCATGGGCACTTTCAACATGGGCACTCTCACCATGCAAAAAGTCACCATGAGCACTATCACCATGAGCACTATCACCAAGGGCACTGTCACCATGAGCACTGTCACCGTGTGCACTGTCACAGTGGGCACTATCAACATGAGCACTGTCATCATGAGCACTGTCACCATAGGAAATGTCACAGTGAGCACTGTCACTGTGGGCACTATCACCGTGGGCACTGTCACCATAGGCACTGTCACCATGGACACTGTCACCATGAGCACTATCATCATCGGCAGTGCTACCATGAGGAATTTCACCATCGGAACTCCAACCAAGTACAACGCCAGCATGAGCACAGTCATTATGGGCAGTGCCACTATGAGCACTGTCACCATGGGCACTTTCAACATGGGCCCTGTCACCATGCGAACTATCTCCATGAGCACTATCAGCGTGAGCAATTTCACCATGAGCACTGTCACCATGGGCACTGTCACAATGAGCACTGTCACCATGGGCACTGTAACCATGGGGACGTTCACCCTGAGCACTATCACCGTGAGCACTATCACCATGGGCAGGGTCACCGTGAGCAATATCACCAAGGGCACTGTGACTGGGAGCACTATTACCATTGGCAATATCACCATGAGCACTATCACCGTGAGCACTGTCACCGTGGGCACTGTCATAGTGTGCACTGTCACCATGAGCACTATCACCATGTGAACTGTCACCATGGGAATGGTCACCATGGGCAATGTCAACATGAGCACTGTCACCATGAGCACTGTCACCATGGGAAATGTCACCATGGGCACTATCATCATGGGCAGTGCCACCATGAGGAATTTCACCATGAGAACTTCAACCGTGTACACCACCAGCTTTAGCACAGTCACCATGGGCTGTGTCACCATGAGCAGTGTCTCCATGGGCACTGTCTCCATGCGAACTGTCACCATGAGCACTGTCACCATGGGCAATGTCACCATGAGCACTGTCACTGTGGGCACTGTCACCATGGGAACTGTCACCATGAGCACTATCACCGTGAGCACTATCACCATGGGCAGTGTCACTGTGAGCAATATCACCATCGCACTGTCACCGTGAGCACTATTAACAAGGGTACTATCACCAAGGGCACTGTCACCATGAGCACTGTCATCATGGGCACTGTCACCATAGGAACTGTCACCGTGAGCACTGTCACTGTGGGCACTATCACCCTGAGCACTATCAAAATGGGCACTGTCACCATAGGCACTGTCACCATGGACACTGTCACCATGAGCACTATCATCATGGGCAGTGCTACCATGAGCAATTTCACCATCGGAACTCCATCCATGTACACCGCCAGCGTGAGCACAGTCAACATGGGCAGTGTCACCATGAGCAGTGTCCCCATGGGCACTTTCAACATGGGCCCTATCACCATGCGAACTGTCACCATGAGCACTATCACCATGAGCACTGTCACCATGAGCATAGTCACCATCGGGTCTGTCACCATGAGCACTATGACCGTGTGCACTATCACCATAGGTAGTGTCACGGTGAGCAATATCACCATGGGCACTGTCACCATGAGCACTATTACCATGGGCACTATCACCATGAGCACTATCACAGTGAGCACTGTCACCATGGGCAATGTCACCATGTGCACTGTCACCATGAGCACTGTCGCCATGAGCACTATCACCATGGGAAGTGTCAACATGGGAACGGTCACCATGGGCACTGTCAACGTGAGCACTGTCAGCATGGGAACTCTCACCAGGAGCACTGTCTCCATGGGAAATGTCACCCTGGACACTGTTCACTATGGGAAGTGTCACCATGAGCACTGTCACCATGGGCACTGTCACTATGGACACTGTCTCCATGGGCACTCTCACCATGGACACTGTCACTGTGGAAAATGTCACCATGGGCACTGTAACCATCTACACTGTCCCCAGGAGCACTATCACCATGGACACTGTATCCATCAGCATTGTCCCCATGGGCACTGTCAATATGAGCACTGTCACCATGGGAACTCTCACCATGAGCACTGTCACCATGGCCAGTGTCACCATGGCCACTGTCACCATAAGCACTGTCACAAAGGGAAATGTCACCATGGGCACTCTCACCATTTGCTCTGTCACCGTGGGCACTGTCACCATAAGCACTGTCACCATGAGCACTGTTCAACATGGGCACTGTCACCTAGAGCACTGCCACTGTGGGCACTATCACCGTGAGCACTGTCACCATGAGCACTGTCACCATGGACACTGTCACCATGAGCATTGTGACCTTGAGCACTGTCACCATGGGAACTTTCACCATGGGCACTGTAACCATGGGCACTGTCACCATGGACAATGTCACCTTGGGAACCGTCACCATGGAAAATGTCACCATGGGCACTGTTGGCCATGGACACTGTCACCATGGGCACTGTGAACATGAGCACTGTCACCATGTAAACTCTTACCATGAACACTGTCACCATGGGAAATGTCACCATGGGCACTGTCACCATGGACACTGTCACCATGAGCACTATCATCATGGGCTGTGCTACCATGAGGAATTTCACCATCGGAACTCCAACCATGTACACCGCCAGCATGAGCACAGTCACCATGGGCAGTGTCACCATGAGCACTATCACCATGAGCACTATCACCATGTGCACTATCACCACGGACACTGTCACCGTGAGAACTATCACCGTGAGCACTGTCACCATGAGAACTGTCACCATGGGCACTGTAACCATGGGAACTGTCACCATGAGCACTATCACCGTGACCACTATCAACATGGGCAGTGTCACCGTGAGCACTATCTCCGTGAACACTTTCACCATGACTACTATCACCGTGGGCACTATAAGCATGAGCACTATCACCATGAGCACTGTCACTGCGGGCACTGTCACCGTGTTCACTGTCACCATGAGCACTGTAACCATGAGCCCTATCACCATGGGAACTGTCACCATGGGAACAGTCACTATGGGCACTGCCATGATGAGCACTGTCACCATGGGAACTCTCACCATGAGCACTATCACCATGGGCACTGTCACCTTGGGCACTGTCACCATGGGCGCTGTCACCATGGAAACTGTCACCATGAGCACTATAATCATGGGCAGTGCCACCATAAGGAATTTCACCATTGTAACACCAACCATATACACCGCCAGCATGAGCACAGTCACCATGGGGACTGTCAACATGAGCACTGTCACCATGGGAAATGTCTACATGAGCACTATCACCATGATCACTATCACCAAGGGCACTGTCACCATGAGCACTATCACCGTGGACAATGTCACCATGAGAACTATCACCGTGAGCACTATCACCATGGGAAGTGTCACCGTGAGAACTGTCACCATGGACATTGTCACCGTGGGCACTGTCACCATGAGCACTGTCACCATGAGCACTGTCACTGTTGGTACTGTCACCATGAGCAATGTCACCATTGGCACTGTCACCATGTGCCCTGTCACCATAGGCACTGTCACCGTGGACACTGTCACCATGAACAATATCATCATAGGCAGTGCCACCATAAGGAATTTCACCATGGGAACTCCAACCATGTATAGCACCAGCATGAGCATAGTCATCATGGTCAGTGTCACCATGAACACTGCCACCATGGGCACTTTCAACATGGGCACAGTCACCATGCGAACTATCACAATAAGGACTACCACCATGAGCAATATTACTATGAACACTATCACCAAGGACACTGTCAACGTCAGCACTATCACCGTAAGCACTATCACCATGAGCACTGTCACCGTGAGCACTGTCACCATGGGCAATTTCAACATGGCCACTGTCACCATGGGCACTGTCACCATGGGAACTCTCACCATGAACACTGTCACCATGGGAAATGTCATTATGGGCAGTGTCACCTTGGGCACTGTCACCATGGGCAGTGTCACCATGAGCACTATTACCATGAGCAGTATCACCATGAGCACTATCACCATGGGCACTGTCACATTGAGCACTATTACCATGGGTACTATCACCAAGGGCACTGTCATCGTGAACACTGTCACCATGAGCACTGTTACCGTGGGCCTTGCCACCATGAGCACTGTCATCATGGCCACTGTCACCATGCGGACTGCCACCATGAGCACTATCACAGTGGGCACTGTCACCATGAGAACTGTCACCATGGGCAGTGTATCCATGGGAACTGTCACCATGGGCACTATCATGGTGAGCACTGTCACCATGGGAACTGTCACCATGTGCAGTGTCACCATGGGAACTCTCACTATGAGCACTGTCACCATGGGAAATGTCACTATGGGCAGTGTTACCATGGGCACTGTCACCATGGGTAGTGTCACCATGAGCACTATTACCATGAGCACTATCACCATGAGCACTATCATCACGGGCAGTGCCACCATGAGCACTATCACCGTGAGCACTATCACCATGGGTAGTGTCACCATGAGCAATATCACCATGGGCACTGTCACCATGAGCACTATTACAATGGGCATTATCACCATGAGCACTATCACCGTGAGCACTTTCAGTGTGGGCATTGTCACCATGTGCACTGTCACCATGAGCACTGTCACCATGAGCACTATCACCATGGCAAAGTTGACCATGGGAATGGTCACCATGGGCAATGTCAACATGAGCACTGTCACCATGGGCACTGTCACCATGGGCACTGTCACCATGGGTATGCTGACCATGGGCACTTTCAACATGGGCACTGTCACCATGTGAAAAGTCACCATGAGCACTATCACCATGAGCACTATCACCAAGGGCACTGTCACCATGAGCACTGTCACCGTGTGCACTGTCACAGTGGGCACTATCAACATGAGCACTGTCATCATGAGCACTGTCACCATAGGAAATGTCACAGTGAGCACTGTCACTGTGGGCACTATCACCGTGGGCACTGTCACCATAGGCACTGTCACCATGGGCGCTGTCACCATGGAAACTGTCACCATGAGCACTATAATCATGGGCAGTGCCACCATAAGGAATTTCACCATTGTAACACCAACCATAAACACCGCCAGCATGAGCACAGTCACCATGGGGACTGTCAACATGAGCACTGTCACCATGGGAAATGTCTACATGAGCACTATCACCATGATCACTATCACCAAGGGCACTGTCACCATGAGCACTATCACCGTGGACAATGTCACCATGAGAACTATCACCGTGAGCACTATCACCATGGGAAGTGTCACCGTGATAACTGTCACCATGGACATTGTCACCGTGGGCACTGTCACCATGAGCACTGTCACCATGAGCACTGTCACTGTTGGTACTGTCACCATGAGCAATGTCACCATTGGCACTGTCACCATGTGCCCTGTCACCATAGGCACTGTCACCGTGGACACTGTCACCATGAACAATATCATCATAGGCAGTGCCACCATAAGGAATTTCACCATGGGAACTCCAACCATGTATAGCAACAGCATGAGCATAGTCATCATGGTCAGTGTCACCATGAACACTGCCACCATGGGCACTTTCAACATGGGCACAGTCACCATGCGAACTATCACCATAAGGACTACCACCATGAGCAATATTACTATGAACACTATCACCAAGGACACTGTCAACGTGAGCACTATCACCGTAAGCACTATCACCGTAAGCACTATCACCATGAGCACTGTCACCGTGAGCACTGTCACCATGGGCAATTTCAACATGGCCACTGTCACCATGGGCACTGTCACCATGGGAACTCTCACCATGAACACTGTCACCATGGGAAATGTCATTATGGGCAGTGTCACCTTGGGCACTGTCACCATGGGCAGTGTCACCATGAGCACTATTACCATGAGCAGTATCACCATGAGCACTATCACCATGGGCACTGTCACAGTGAGCACTATTACCATGGGTACTATCACCAAGGGCACTGTCATCGTGAACACTGTCACCATGAGCACTGTTACCGTGGGCCTTGCCACCATGAGCACTGTCATCATGGCCACTGTCACCATGCGGACTGCCACCATGAGCACTATCACAGTGGGCACTGTCACCATGAGCACTATCTCCATGAGCACTATCACCTGGGGCACTGTCACCGGGAGCACTATCATAATGGGCACTGTCACCATGGGCACTGTCAACATGGGAACTCTCATCATGAGCACTGTCACCATGGGCCCTCTCACCATGGGCACTGTTCACAATGGACACTGTCACCATGGGCACTGTGAACATGAGCACTGTCACCATGGTAACTCTTACCATGAACACTGTCACCATAGGAAATGTCACCATGAGCACTATCATCATGGGCAGGGCCACCATGAGGAATTTCACCATGGGAACTCCAACCATGTACACTGCCAGCATGAGCACAGTCACCATGGGCATTGTCACCATGAACACTGTCACCATGGGCAATTTCAACATGGGCACTGTCACCATGCGGACTGTCACCATGAGCACTATCACTACGAGCACTATCACAATGAGCACTATCACAAAAGGCACTTTCACCATGAGCAGTATCACTGTGAGCACAATCACCATGAGCACTGTCACCATGAGCACTGTCACCGTGGGCACTGTCACCATGCGCACTGTCACCATGGGCACTGTCACGATGGGAACTGTCACCACGAGCACTATCACCGTGAGCACTATCATTAAGGGCACTGTCACCCTGAGCACTATCACCGTGAGCACTATCTCCGTGAACACTTTCACCATGACTACTATCACCGTGGGCACTATAAGCATGAGCACTATCACCATGAGCACTGTCACTACGGGCACTGTCACCGTGTTCACTGTCACCATGAGCACTGTAACCATGAGCCCTATCACCATGGGAACTCTCACCATGGGAACGGTCACTATGGGCACTGCCATGATGAGCACTGTCACCATGGGAACTCTCACCATGAGCACTATCACCATGGGAAATGTCACCATGGGCACTGTCACCATGGGCGCTGTCACCATGGAAACTGTCACCATGAGCACTATAATCATGGGCAGTGCCACCATAAGGAATTTCACCATTGTAACTCCAACCATATACACCGCCAGCATGAGCACAGTCACCATGGGGACTGTCAACATGAGCACTGTCACCATGGGAAATGTCTACATGAGCACTATCACCATGATCACTATCACCAAGGGCACTGTCACCATGAGCACTATCACCGTGGACAATGTCACCATGAGAACTATCACCGTGAGCACTATCACCATGGGAAGTGTCACCGCGAGCACTGTCACCATGGACATTGTCACCGTGGGCACTGTCACCATGAGCACTGTCACTGTTGGCACTGTCACCATGAGCAATGTCACCGTTGGCACTGTCACCATGTGCCCTGTCACCATAGGCACTGTCACCGTGGACACTGTCACCATGAACAATATCATCATAGGTAGTGCCACCATAAGGAATTTCACCATGGGAACTCCAACCATGTATAGCACCAGCATGAGCATAGTCACCATGGTCAGTGTCACCATGAACACTGCCACCATGGGCACTTTCAACATGGGCACAGTCACCATGCGAACTATCACCATAAGGACTACCACCATGAGCAATATTACTATGAACACTATCACCAAGGACACTGTCAACGTGAGCACTATCGCCGTAAGCACTATCACCATGAGCGCTGTCACCGTGAGCACTGTCACCATGGGCACTGTCACGGTGTGCACTGTCACCATGGGCAATTTCAACATGGCCACTGTCACCATGGGCACTGTCACCATGGGAACTCTAACCATGAACACTGTCACCATGGGAAATGACATTATGGGCAGTGTCACCATGGGCACTGTCACAATGGGCAGTGTCACCATGAGCACTATTACCATGAGCACTATCACCAAGGTCACTGTCAACGTAAGCACTATCACTGTGAGCACTATCACCATGAGCACTGTCACCATGAGCATTGTCACCGTGGGCAATGTCATCATGAGCACTGTCACCATGGGCATTGTAACAATGGGAACGGTCACCATGAGCACTATCACCGTGAGCACTATCACCATGGGCAGTGTCCCGTGAGAAATATCACCATGGGAACTGTCACAGTGAGCGCTATTACCATGGGTACTATCACCAAGGGCACAGTCACTGTGAGCACTATCACCGTGAGCACTGTCACCATGAGCACTGTCACCATGAGCACTATCACCATGGCAAAGGTGACCATGGGAATGGTCACCATGGGCAATGTCAACATGAGCACTGTCACCATGGGCACTGTCACCATGGGCACTGTCACCATGGGTATGCTGACCATGGGCACTTTCAACATGGGCACTCTCACCATGCAAAAAGTCACCATGAGCACTATCACCATGAGCACTATTACCAAGGGCACTGTCACCATGAGCACTGTCACCGTGTGCACTGTCACAGTGGGCACTATCAACATGAGCACTGTCATCATGAGCACTGTCACCATAGGAAATGTCACAGTGAGCACTGTCACTGTGGGCACTATCACCGTGGGCACTGTCACCATAGGCACTGTCACCATGGACACTGTCACCATGAGCACTATCATCATCGGCAGTGCTACCATGAGGAATTTCACCATCGGAACTCCAACCAAGTACAACGCCAGCATGAGCACAGTCATTATGGGCAGTGCCACTATGAGCACTGTCACCATGGGCACTTTCAACATGGGCCCTGTCACCATGCGAACTATCTCCATGAGCACTATCAGCGTGAGCAATTTCACCATGAGCACTGTCACCATGGGCACTGTCACAATGAGCACTGTCACCATGGGCACTGTAACCATGGGGACGTTCACCCTGAGCACTATCACCGTGAGCACTATCACCATGGGCAGGGTCACCGTGAGCAATATCACCAAGGGCACTGTGACTGTGAGCACTATTACCATGAGCAATATCACCATGAGCACTATCACCGTGAGCACTGTCACCGTGGGCACTGTCATCGTGTGCACTGTCACCATGAGCACTATCACCATGTGAACTGTCACCATGGGAATGGTCACCATGGGCAATGTCAACATGAGCACTGTCACCATGAGCACTGTCACCATGGGAAATGTCACCATGGGCACTATCATCATGGGCAGTGCCACCATGAGGAATTTCACCATGAGAACTTCAACCGTGTACACCACCAGCTTTAGCACAGTCACCATGGGCTGTGTCACCATGAGCAGTGTCACCATGGGCACTGTCTCCATGCGAACTGTCACCATGAGCACTGTCACCATGGGCAATGTCACCATGAGCACTGTCACTGTGGGCACTGTCACCATGGGAACTGTCACCATGAGCACTATCACCGTGAGCACTATCACCATGGGCAGTGTCACTGTGAGCAATATCACCATCGCACTGTCACCGTGAGCACTATTAACAAGGGTACTATCACCAAGGGCACTGTCAACATGAGCACTGTCATCATGGGCACTGTCACCATAGGAACTGTCACCGTGAGCACTGTCACTGTGGGCACTATCACCCTGAGCACTATCAAAATGGGCACTGTCACCATAGGCACTGTCACCATGGACACTGTCACCATGAGCACTATCATCATGGGCAGTGCTACCATGAGCAATTTCACCATCGGAACTCCATCCATGTACACCGCCAGCGTGAGCACAGTCAACATGGGCAGTGTCACCATGAGCAGTGTCCCCATGGGCACTTTCAACATGGGCCCTATCACCCTGCGAACTGTCACCATGAGCACTATCACCATGAGCACTGTCACCATGAGCATAGTCACCATCGGGTCTGTCACCATGAGCACTATGACCGTGTGCACTATCACCATAGGTAGTGTCACGGTGAGCAATATCACCATGGGCACTGTCACCATGAGCACTATTACCATGGGCACTATCACCATGAGCACTATCACAGTGAGCACTGTCACCGTGGGCAATGTCACCATGTGCACTGTCACCATGAGCACTGTCGCCATGAGCACTATCACCATGGGAAGTGTCAACATGGGAACGGTCACCATGGGCACTGTCAACGTGAGCACTGTCAGCATGGGAACTCTCACCAGGAGCACTGTCTCCATGGGAAATGTCACCCTGGACACTGTTCACTATGGGAAGTGTCACCATGAGCACTGTCACCATGGGCACTGTCACTATGGACACTGTCTCCATGGGCACTCTCACCATGGACACTGTCACTGTGGAAAATGTCACCATGGGCACTGTAACCATCTACACTGTCCCCAGGAGCACTATCACCATGGACACTGTATCCATCAGCATTGTCCCCATGGGCACTGTCAATATGAGCACTGTCACCATGGGAACTCTCACCATGAGCACTGTCACCATGGCCAGTGTCACCATGGCCACTGTCACCATAAGCACTGTCACAAAGGGAAATGTCACCATGGGCACTCTCACCATTTGCTCTGTCACCGTGGGCACTGTCACCATAAGCACTGTCACCATGAGCACTGTTCAACATGGGCACTGTCACCTAGAGCACTGCCACTGTGGGCACTATCACCGTGAGCACTGTCACCATGAGCACTGTCACCATGGACACTGTCACCATGAGCATTGTGACCTTGAGCACTGTCAACATGGGAACTTTCACCATGGGCACTGTAACCATGGGCACTGTCAACATGGACAATGTCACCTTGGGAACCGTCACCATGGAAAATGTCACCATGGGCACTGTAACCATGGACACTGTCACCAGGAGCACTATGACCATGGACACTCTTTCCATGAGCATTGTCCCCATGTACACTGTCAACATTGGAACTGTCATCATGGGCACTGTCACCATGAGAACTATCACCATGAGCACCGTCAATATGGGAACTGCCACCATGAGCACTGTCACGGTGAGCACTGTCACCATGATCATTGTCACCAGGAGCATTGTCATCATGGGAAGTGTCACCATGAGTACTGTCACCATGGGCACTGTCACCATGGGCACTGTCAGCATGGGCACTCTCACCATGGGCACTGTTGACCATGGAAACTGTCACCATGGGCACTGTGAACATGAGCACTCTCACCATGGTAACTCTTACCATGAACACTGTCACCATAGGAAATGTCACCATGAGCACTATCATCATGGGCAGGGCCACCATGAGGAATTTCACCATGGGAACTCCAACCATGTACACTGCCAGCATGAGCACAGTCACCATGGGCATTGTCACCATGAACACTGTCACCATGGGCAATTTCAACATGGGCACTGTCACCATGCGGACTGTCACCATGAGCACTATCACTACGAGCACTATCACAATGAGCACTATCACAAAAGGCACTTTCACCATGAGCAGTATCACTGTGAGCACAATCACCGTGAGCACTGTCACCATGAGCACTGTCACCGTGGGCACTGTCACCATGCGCACTGTCACCATGGGCACTGTCACGATGGGAACTGTCACCACGAGCACTATCACCGTGAGCACTATCATTAAGGGCACTGTCACCCTGAGCACTATCACCGTGAGCACTATCTCCGTGAACACTTTCACCATGACTACTATCACCGTGGGCACTATAAGCATGAGCACTATCACCATGAGCACTGTCACTACGGGCACTGTCACCGTGTTCACTGTCACCATGAGCACTGTAACCATGAGCCCTATCACCATGGGAACTCTCACCATGGGAACGGTCACTATGGGCACTGCCATGATGAGCACTGTCACCATGGGAACTCTCACCATGAGCACTATCACCATGGGAAATGTCACCATGGGCACTGTCACCATGGGCGCTGTCACCATGGAAACTGTCACCATGAGCACTATAATCATGGGCAGTGCCACCATAAGGAATTTCACCATTGTAACTCCAACCATATACACCGCCAGCATGAGCACAGTCACCATGGGGACTGTCAACATGAGCACTGTCACCATGGGAAATGTCTACATGAGCACTATCACCATGATCACTATCACCAAGGGCACTGTCACCATGAGCACTATCACCGTGGACAATGTCACCATGAGAACTATCACCGTGAGCACTATCACCATGGGAAGTGTCACCGCGAGCACTGTCACCATGGACATTGTCACCGTGGGCACTGTCACCATGAGCACTGTCACTGTTGGCACTGTCACCATGAGCAATGTCACCGTTGGCACTGTCACCATGTGCCCTGTCACCATAGGCACTGTCACCGTGGACACTGTCACCATGAACAATATCATCATAGGTAGTGCCACCATAAGGAATTTCACCATGGGAACTCCAACCATGTATAGCACCAGCATGAGCATAGTCACCATGGTCAGTGTCACCATGAACACTGCCACCATGGGCACTTTCAACATGGGCACAGTCACCATGCGAACTCTCACCATAAGGACTACCACCATGAGCAATATTACTATGAACACTATCACCAAGGACACTGTCAACGTGAGCACTATCGCCGTAAGCACTATCACCATGAGCGCTGTCACCGTGAGCACTGTCACCATGGGCACTGTCACGGTGTGCACTGTCACCATGGGCAATTTCAACATGGCCACTGTCACCATGGGCACTGTCACCATGGGAACTCTAACCATGAACACTGTCACCATGGGAAATGACATTATGGGCAGTGTCACCATGGGCACTGTCACAATGGGCAGTGTCACCATGAGCACTATTACCATGAGCACTATCACCAAGGTCACTGTCAACGTAAGCACTATCACTGTGAGCACTATCACCATGAGCACTGTCACCATGAGCATTGTCACCGTGGGCAATGTCATCATGAGCACTGTCACCATGGGCATTGTAACAATGGGAACGGTCACCATGAGCACTATCACCGTGAGCACTATCACCATGGGCAGTGTCCCGTGAGAAATATCACCATGGGAACTGTCACAGTGAGCGCTATTACCATGGGTACTATCACCAAGGGCACAGTCACTGTGAGCACTATCACCGTGAGCACTGTCACCATGAGCACTGTCACCATGAGCACTATCACCATGGCAAAGGTGACCATGGGAATGGTCACCATGGGCAATGTCAACATGAGCACTGTCACCATGGGCACTGTCACCATGGGTATGCTGACCATGGGCACTTTCAACATGGGCACTCTCACCATGCAAAAAGTCACCATGAGCACTATCACCATGAGCACTATTACCAAGGGCACTGTCACCATGAGCACTGTCACCGTGTGCACTGTCACAGTGGGCACTATCAACATGAGCACTGTCATCATGAGCACTGTCACCATAGGAAATGTCACAGTGAGCACTGTCACTGTGGGCACTATCACCGTGGGCACTGTCACCATAGGCACTGTCACCATGGACACTGTCACCATGAGCACTATCATCATCGGCAGTGCTACCATGAGGAATTTCACCATCGGAACTCCAACCAAGTACAACGCCAGCATGAGCACAGTCATTATGGGCAGTGCCACTATGAGCACTGTCACCATGGGCACTTTCAACATGGGCCCTGTCACCATGCGAACTATCTCCATGAGCACTATCAGCGTGAGCAATTTCACCATGAGCACTGTCACCATGGGCACTGTCACAATGAGCACTGTCACCATGGGCACTGTAACCATGGGGACGTTCACCCTGAGCACTATCACCGTGAGCACTATCACCATGGGCAGGGTCACCGTGAGCAATATCACCAAGGGCACTGTGACTGTGAGCACTATTACCATGAGCAATATCACCATGAGCACTATCACCGTGAGCACTGTCACCGTGGGCACTGTCATCGTGTGCACTGTCACCATGAGCACTATCACCATGTGAACTGTCACCATGGGAATGGTCACCATGGGCAATGTCAACATGAGCACTGTCACCATGAGCACTGTCACCATGGGAAATGTCACCATGGGCACTATCATCATGGGCAGTGCCACCATGAGGAATTTCACCATGAGAACTTCAACCGTGTACACCACCAGCTTTAGCACAGTCACCATGGGCTGTGTCACCATGAGCAGTGTCACCATGGGCACTGTCTCCATGCGAACTGTCACCATGAGCACTGTCACCATGGGCAATGTCACCATGAGCACTGTCACTGTGGGCACTGTCACCATGGGAACTGTCACCATGAGCACTATCACCGTGAGCACTATCACCATGGGCAGTGTCACTGTGAGCAATATCACCATCGCACTGTCACCGTGAGCACTATTAACAAGGGTACTATCACCAAGGGCACTGTCAACATGAGCACTGTCATCATGGGCACTGTCACCATAGGAACTGTCACCGTGAGCACTGTCACTGTGGGCACTATCACCCTGAGCACTATCAAAATGGGCACTGTCACCATAGGCACTGTCACCATGGACACTGTCACCATGAGCACTATCATCATGGGCAGTGCTACCATGAGCAATTTCACCATCGGAACTCCATCCATGTACACCGCCAGCGTGAGCACAGTCAACATGGGCAGTGTCACCATGAGCAGTGTCCCCATGGGCACTTTCAACATGGGCCCTATCACCCTGCGAACTGTCACCATGAGCACTATCACCATGAGCACTGTCACCATGAGCATAGTCACCATCGGGTCTGTCACCATGAGCACTATGACCGTGTGCACTATCACCATAGGTAGTGTCACGGTGAGCAATATCACCATGGGCACTGTCACCATGAGCACTATTACCATGGGCACTATCACCATGAGCACTATCACAGTGAGCACTGTCACCGTGGGCAATGTCACCATGTGCACTGTCACCATGAGCACTGTCGCCATGAGCACTATCACCATGGGAAGTGTCAACATGGGAACGGTCACCATGGGCACTGTCAACGTGAGCACTGTCAGCATGGGAACTCTCACCAGGAGCACTGTCTCCATGGGAAATGTCACCCTGGACACTGTTCACTATGGGAAGTGTCACCATGAGCACTGTCACCATGGGCACTGTCACTATGGACACTGTCTCCATGGGCACTCTCACCATGGACACTGTCACTGTGGAAAATGTCACCATGGGCACTGTAACCATCTACACTGTCCCCAGGAGCACTATCACCATGGACACTGTATCCATCAGCATTGTCCCCATGGGCACTGTCAATATGAGCACTGTCACCATGGGAACTCTCACCATGAGCACTGTCACCATGGCCAGTGTCACCATGGCCACTGTCACCATAAGCACTGTCACAAAGGGAAATGTCACCATGGGCACTCTCACCATTTGCTCTGTCACCGTGGGCACTGTCACCATAAGCACTGTCACCATGAGCACTGTTCAACATGGGCACTGTCACCTAGAGCACTGCCACTGTGGGCACTATCACCGTGAGCACTGTCACCATGAGCACTGTCACCATGGACACTGTCACCATGAGCATTGTGACCTTGAGCACTGTCACCATGGGAACTTTCACCATGGGCACTGTAACCATGGGCACTGTCACCATGGACAATGTCACCTTGGGAACCGTCACCATGGAAAATGTCACCATGGGCACTGTAACCATGGACACTGTCACCAGGAGCACTATGACCATGGACACTCTTTCCATGAGCATTGTCCCCATGTACACTGTCAACATTGGAACTGTCATCATGGGCACTGTCACCATGAGAACTATCACCATGAGCACCGTCAATATGGGAACTGCCACCATGAGCACTGTCACGGTGAGCACTGTCACCATGATCATTGTCACCAGGAGCATTGTCATCATGGGAAGTGTCACCATGAGTACTGTCACCATGGGCACTGTCACCATGGGCACTGTCAGCATGGGCACTCTCACCATGGGCACTGTTGACCATGGAAACTGTCACCATGGGCACTGTGAACATGAGCACTCTCACCATGGTAACTCTTACCATGAACACTGTCACCATGGGAAATGTCACCATGGGCACTGTCACCATGGGCACTGTCACCATGGATATTTTCACCATGTGCACTGTCACCATGGGAATTCTCACCATGAGCACTGTCACCATGGTAAATGTCACTATTGGCAGTGTCACCATGGGCACTGTCACCAAGGGCAGTGTCACCATGAGCACTATTACCATCAGCACTATCACCATGAGCACTATCACCATGGGTACTGTCACCATGAGAATTCTTACCATGGGTACTATCACCAAGGGCACTGTCACCGTGAGCATTGTCACCATGAGCACTATCACCGTGGGCACTGTCACCATGAGCACTGTCATCATGGTCACTGTCACCATGCGAACTGCCTCCATGAGCACTATCACAGTGGGCACTGTCACCATGAGCACTGTCACCATTGGCAGTGTATCCATGGGAACTGTCAAGATGAGCCCTGTCACCATGGGAATTCTCACCATGAGCAGTGGCACCGTGGGCACTGTCAACATGAGCACTGTCACCATGGAATCTCTCACCATGAGCACTGTCACCATGGGAAATGTCAGCATGGGCACTGTCACCATGGGAAATGACACTATGGGCACTGTCACAATGGGCACTGTCACCATGGACACTGTCACCATGAGCCCTATCATCATGGGCAGGGCCACCATAAAGAATTTCACCATTGGAACTCCAACCGTGTACACCGCCAGCATGAGCACAGTCACCATGAGCACTGTCACCATGGGCTCTGTCACCATGCGTACTGTCACCATGAGCACTATCACTATGAGCATTATCACCATGAACACTATCACAAAGGGCACTGTCACCATGAGCACTATCACTGTGAGCACAATCACCGTGAGCACTGTCACCATGAGCACTGTCACCATGGGCAATATCACCATGAGCACTGTCACCGTGGGTACTGTCACCATGGGAACTTTCACCATGGGCACTGTCACCATGAGCACTGTCATCATGGGCACTGTCACCATAGGAACTGTCACCATGAGCACTGTCACTGTGGGCACTATCACCCTGAGCACTATCAAAATGGGCACTGTCACCATAGGCACTGTCACCATGGACACTGTCACCATGAGCACTATCATCATGGGCAGTGCTACCATGAGCAATTTCACCATCGGAACTCCATCCATGTACACCGCCAGCGTGAGCACAGTCAACATGGGCAGTGTCACCATGAGCAGTGTCCCCATGGGCACTTTCAACATGGGCCCTATCACCATGCGAACTGTCACCATGAGCACTATCACCATGAGCACTGTCACCATGAGCATAGTCACCATCGGGTCTGTCACCATGAGCACTATGACCGTGTGCACTATCACCATAGGTAGTGTCACGGTGAGCAATATCACCATGGGCACTGTCACCATGAGCACTATTACCATGGGCACTATCACCATGAGCACTATCACAGTGAGCACTGTCACCGTGGGCAATGTCACCATGTGCACTGTCACCATGAGCACTGTCACCATGAGCACTATCACCATGGGAAGTGTCAACATGGGAACGGTCACCATGGGCACTGTCAACGTGAGCACTGTCAGCATGGGAACTCTCACCAGGAGCACTGTCTCCATGGGAAATGTCACCCTGGACACTGTTCACTATGGGAAGTGTCACCATGAGCACTGTCACCATGGGCACTGTCACTATGGACACTGTCTCCATGGGCACTCTCACCATGGACACTGTCACTGTGGAAAATGTCACCATGGGCACTGTAACCATCTACACTGTCCCCAGGAGCACTATCACCATGGGCACTGTATCCATCAGCATTGTCCCCATGGGCACTGTCAATATGAGCACTGTCACCATGGGAACTCTCACCATGAGCACTGTCACCATGGCCAGTGTCACCATGGCCACTGTCACCATAAGCACTGTCACAAAGGGAAATGTCACCATGGGCACTCTCACCATTTGCTCTGTCACCGTGGGCACTGTCACCATAAGCACTGTCACCATGAGCACTGTTCAACATGGGCACTGTCACCTAGAGCACTGCCACTGTGGGCACTATCACCGTGAGCACTGTCACCATGAGCACTGTCACCATGGACACTGTCACCATGAGCATTGTGACCTTGAGCACTGTCACCATGGGAACTCTCACCATGAGCACTGTCACCATGGGAAATGTCACCATGGGCACTATCATCATGGGCAGTGCCACCATGAGGAGTTTCACCATGAGAACTCCAACCATGTACAGCGCCAGCTTTAGCACACTCACCATGGGATGTGTCACCGTGAGTGCTGTCACCATGGGCACTGTCACCATGCGAACTGTCACTATGGGCACTGTCACCTTGGCAATGTCACCATGAGAACTGTCACTGTGGGCAATGTCACCATGGGAACTGTTACCATGAGCACTATCACCGTGAGCACTATAACCATGGGCAGTGTCACCGTGAGCAATATCACCATGAACACTGTCACCGTGAGCACTTTCACTGTGGACACTGTCACCGTGTGCACTGTCAACATGAGCAATGTCACCATGGGCACTGTCACCATGGGCAGTGTTACCATGAGCACTGTAACCATGGGCTCTCTCACGATGGACACTGTCACCATGAGCACTATCATCATGGGCAGTGCCACCAAGAGGAATTTCACCATGGGAACTCCAACCATGTACACCGCCAGCATGAGCACAGTCACCATGGGAAGTGTCACCGTAATTACTGTCACCATGGACACTTTCAACTTGGCCGCTGTCACCATGGACATTGTCATCATGAGCTCTGTTACCATGGGAAATGTCACCATAAGCATGGTCATCTTGGGAACTGCCACCATGGACACTGCCACCATGAGCACTGTAACCGTTGGCACTGCCACAGTGAGCACTATTACCATGAGCAATATCACCATGAGCACTATCACCATTTGCACTGTTACCGTGAGCATTATTACCATGCGTACTATTACCAAGGACACTGTCACCATGAGCACTGTCTCCGTGGGCATTGTAACCATGAGCACTGTCATCATGGGCACTGTCACCATGCGAAATGCCACCATTAGCTCTATCACCGTGGGCACTATCACAATGAGCACTGTATCCATGGGAACTGTCACCATGGGCACTATCACGGTGAGCACTATCACAGTGGGAACTGTCACCATGGGCACTGTCAAGATGAGCACTGTCACCATGGGAACTCTCACCATGAGCACTGTCACCATGGGCACTGTAACCAGGGGAACTGTCACCATGAGCAGTATCACCATGAGCACTATCAACATGGGCAGTGTCACCATGAGCACTATCACCATGGGCAGCGTCACCGTGAGCAATATCAACATGGGCACTGTCACCGTGAGCACTACTACAGTAGGCACTATCACCATGAGCACTGTCACCGTGAGCACTGTCACCGTGGGCATTGTCACCGTGTGCACTGTCACCAGGAGCACTGTCACCATGAGCACTATCACCATGAGAACTGTCACCATGGGAAAGGTCACCATGGGCAATGTCAACATGAA
Organism: Balaenoptera ricei; assembly: GCF_028023285.1. Lineage (NCBI taxonomy): Eukaryota > Metazoa > Chordata > Mammalia > Artiodactyla > Balaenopteridae > Balaenoptera > Balaenoptera ricei. The sequence goes on from NC_082654.1 coordinate 103,450,850, forward strand.
CAATGTCACCATGGGAACTCTTACCATGAGCACTGTCACCATGGGAAATATCACAATGGGCACTGTCACCATGGGCACTGTCACCATGGGTACTGTCACCATGGGCACTTTCAACATGGGAACTGTCACAATGCGAACTGTCACCATGAGCACTATCACCAAGAGCACTATCACCAAGGGCACTGTCACCGTGAGCACTTTCACCATGAGCACTATCACAGTGGGCACTGTCACCATGAGCACTGTCATCATGGGCACTGTCACCATAGGAACGGTCACAATGAGCACTGTCACTGTGGGCACTATCACCGTGAGCACTATCACAATGGGCACTGTCACCATAGGCACTGTCACCTTGGACACTGTCACCATGAGCACTAACATCATGGGGAGTGCTACCATGAGGAATTTCACCATCGGAGTTCCGACCACGTACACCGCCAGCATGAGCACAGTCACCATGGGCAGTGCAACCATGAGCACTGTCACCATGGGCACTTTCAACATGCGCGGTGTCACCATGCGAACTGCCATGATGAGCAGTATCACCATGAGAACTATCACCAAGGGTACTGTCACCATGAACACTGTCTCCGTGGGAACTCTCACCACGAGCACTGTCATCATGGGCACTGTCACCATGGGAACTGTCAACATTAGCACTGTCACTGTGGGCACTATCACCGTGAGCACTATCACAACGGACACTGTCACCATAGGTACTGTCACCATGGACACTGTCACCACGAACACTATCATCATGGGCAGTGCCACCATGAGGAATTTCACCTTGGGAACTCCAACCGTGTACATCGGCAGCGTTAGCACAGTCACCATGGGCTGTGTCACGATGAGCACTGCCACCATGGGCACTTTCAACATGGGCACTGTCACCATGCGAACCGTCACCATGAGCACTATTACCATGAGCATTATCACCAAGGGCACTGTCAGCGTGAGCACTATCACCGTGAGCACTATCACCATGAGCACTGTCACCATGAGGATTTTCACCGTGGGCACTGTCACCATGAGCACTGTCACCATGGGCATTGTCAACATAAGCATTGTCACCATGGGATCTCTCACCATGAGCACTGTCACCATGGGAAATGTCACCATGGGCACTGTCACCATAGGCATTGTCAACATGGACACTCTCACCATGAGCACTATCATCATAGGCATTGCCACCATAAAGAATTTCACCATCGGAACTCCAACCATGTACACCGCCAGCATGAGCACATTCACCATGGGCCGTGTCACCATGAGCACTATCACCATGAGCACTATCATTAAGGGCACTGTCACCGTGAGCACTATCACCGTGAACACTTTCACCATGACTACTGTCACCGTGGGCACTATAAGCATGAGCACTATCACCATGAGCACTGTCACTGTGGGCACTGTCACTGTGTTCACTGTCACCATGAGCACTGTAACCATGAGCCCTATCACCATGGGAACTGTCACCATGGGAACGGTCACTATGGGCACTGCCAAGATGAGCACTGTCACCATGGGAACTCTCACCATGAGCACTATCACCATGGGAAATATCACCATGGGCACTGTCACCATGGGCGCTGTCACCATGAACACTGTCACCATGAGCACTATCATCATGGGCATTGCCACCATAAGGAATTTCACCATGGGAACTCCAACCATGTACACCACCAGCATGAGCACAGTCACCATGGGCAGTGCCACCATGAGCACTGTCACCATGGGCACTTTTAACATGGGCCCTGTCGCCATGCGAACTGTCACCATGAGCAGTATCTCTGTGAGCACTGTCACCATGAGCATAGTCACCGTTGTCACTGTCACCATGAGCACTGTCACCATGGGCACTGTAACAATGGGAACTTTCACCATGAGCACTATCACCGTGAGCACTATCACCATGGGCAGTGTCACCGTGAGCAATATCACCATGGGCACTGTCACTGTGACCTCTATTACCATGGGTACTATAACCAAAATCACTGTCACCGTGAGCACTGTCACCATGAGCAATGTCACCGTGGGGACTGTCACCATGGGAACTGTCACCATGTGCACTGTCACCATGGGAAGTCTCACCATGAGCACTGTCACCATGGGAAATGTCACAATGGGCAGTGTCACCATGGGCACTGTCACCATGGGTAGCGTCACCATGAGCACTATTACCATGAGCACTATCACCATGAACACTATCATCACGGGCAGTGTCACCATGAGCACTATCACCGTGAGCACTATCACGATGGGCAGTGTCACCTTGAGCAATATCAACATGGGCACTGTCACCGTGAGCACTATTACGATGGGCATTATCACCATGAGCACTATCACCGTGAGCACTGTCAGTGTGGGCATTGTCACCATGTGCACTGTCAACATGAGCACTGTTACCATGAGCACTATCACCATGGGAACTGTCACCATGGGAATGGTCACCATGGGCAATCTCACCATGAGCAGTGTCACCATGGGCACTGTCTCCATGCAAACTGTCACCATGAGCACTGTCACCATGGGCAATGTCACCATGAGCACTGTCACTGTGGGCACTGTCACCATGGGAACTGTCACCATGAGCACTATCACCGTGAGCACTATCACCATGGGCAGTGTCACTGTGAGCAATATCACCATCGCACTGTCACCGTGAGCACTATTAACAAGGGTACTATCACCAAGGGCACTGTCACCATGAGCACTGTCATCATGGGCACTGTCACCATAGGAACTGTCACCGTGAGCACTGTCACTGTGGGCACTATCACCCTGAGCACTATCAAAATGGGCACTGTCACCATAGGCACTGTCACCATGGACACTGTCACCATGAGCACTATCATCATGGGCAGTGCTACCATGAGCAATTTCACCATCGGAACTCCATCCATGTACACCGCCAGCGTGAGCACAGTCAACATGGGCAGTGTCACCATGAGCAGTGTCCCCATGGGCACTTTCAACATGGGCCCTATCACCATGCGAACTGTCACCATGAGCACTATCACCATGAGCACTGTCACCATGAGCATAGTCACCATCGGGTCTGTCACCATGAGCACTATGACCGTGTGCACTATCACCATAGGTAGTGTCACGGTGAGCAATATCACCATGGGCACTGTCACCATGAGCACTATTACCATGGGCACTATCACCATGAGCACTATCACAGTGAGCACTGTCACCGTGGGCAATGTCACCATGTGCACTGTCACCATGAGCACTGTCGCCATGAGCACTATCACCATGGGAAGTGTCAACATGGGAACGGTCACCATGGGCACTGTCAACGTGAGCACTGTCAGCATGGGAACTCTCACCAGGAGCACTGTCTCCATGGGAAATGTCACCCTGGACACTGTTCACTATGGGAAGTGTCACCATGAGCACTGTCACCATGGGCACTGTCACTATGGACACTGTCTCCATGGGCACTCTCACCATGGACACTGTCACTGTGGAAAATGTCACCATGGGCACTGTAACCATCTACACTGTCCCCAGGAGCACTATCACCATGGGCACTGTATCCATCAGCATTGTCCCCATGGGCACTGTCAATATGAGCACTGTCACCATGGGAACTCTCACCATGAGCACTGTCACCATGGCCACTGTCACCATAAGCACTGTCACAAAGGGAAATGTCACCATGGGCACTCTCACCATTTGCTCTGTCACCGTGGGCACTGTCACCATAAGCACTGTCACCATGAGCACTGTTCAACATGGGCACTGTCACCTAGAGCACTGCCACTGTGGGCACTATCACCGTGAGCACTGTCACCATGAGCACTGCCACCATGGACACTGTCACCATGAGCATTGTGACCTTGAGCACTGTCACCATGGGAACTCTCACCATGAGCACTGTCACCATGGGAAATGTCACCATGGGCACTATCATCATGGGCAGTGCCACCATGAGGAGTTTCACCATGAGAACTCCAACCATGTACACCGCCAGCTTTAGCACACTCACCATGGGATGTGTCACCGTGAGTGCTGTCACCATGGGCACTGTCACCATGCGAACTGTCACTATGGGCACTGTCACCTTGGCAATGTCACCATGAGAACTGTCACTGTGGGCAATGTCACCATGGGAACTGTCACCATGAGCACTATCACCGTGAGCACTATAACCATGGGCAGTGTCACCGTGAGCAATATCACCATGAACACTGTCACCGTGAGCACTTTCACTGTGGACACTGTCACCGTGTGCACTGTCAACATGAGCAATGTCACCATGGGCACTGTCACCATGGGCAGTGTTACCATGAGCACTGTAACCATGGGCTCTCTCACGATGGACACTGTCACCATGAGCACTATCATCATGGGCAGTGCCACCAAGAGGAATTTCACCATGGGAACTCCAACCATGTACACCGCCAGCATGAGCACAGTCACCATGGGAAGTGTCACCGTAATTACTGTCACCATGGACACTTTCAACTTGGCCGCTGTCACCATGGACATTGTCATCATGAGCTCTGTTACCATGGGAAATGTCACCATAAGCATGGTCATCTTGGGAACTGCCACCATGGACACTGCCACCATGAGCACTGTAACCGTTGGCACTGCCACAGTGAGCACTATTACCATGAGCAATATCACCATGAGCACTATCACCATTTGCACTGTTACCGTGAGCATTATTACCATGCGTACTATTACCAAGGACACTGTCACCATGAGCACTGTCTCCGTGGGCATTGTAACCATGAGCACTGTCATCATGGGCACTGTCACCATGCGAAATGCCACCATTAGCTCTATCACCGTGGGCACTATCACAATGAGCACTGTATCCATGGGAACTGTCACCATGGGCACTATCACGGTGAGCACTATCACAGTGGGAACTGTCACCATGGGCACTGTCAAGATGAGCACTGTCACCATGGGAACTCTCACCATGAGCACTATCACCATGGGCACTATCACCACGGGCACTGTCACCGTGAGAATTATCACCATGAGTACTCTCACCATGAGCACTGTCACCATGGGCACTGTAACCAGGGGAACTGTCACCATGAGCAGTATCACCATGAGCACTATCAACATGGGCAGTGTCACCATGAGCACTATCACCATGGGCAGCGTCACCGTGAGCAATATCAACATGGGCACTGTCACCGTGAGCACTACTACAGTAGGCACTATCACCATGAGCACTGTCACCGTGAGCACTGTCACCGTGGGCATTGTCACCGTGTGCACTGTCACCAGGAGCACTGTCACCATGAGCACTATCACCATGAGAACTGTCACCATGGGAAAGGTCACCATGGGCAATGTCAACATGAACAATGTCACCATGGGAACTCTTACCATGAGCACTGTCACCATGGGAAATATCACAATGGGCACTGTCACCATGGGCACTGTCACCATGGGTACTGTCACCATGGGCACTTTCAACATGGGAACTGTCACAATGCGAACTGTCACCATGAGCACTATCACCAAGAGCACTATCACCAAGGGCACTGTCACCGTGAGCACTTTCACCATGAGCACTATCACAGTGGGCACTGTCACCATGAGCACTGTCATCATGGGCACTGTCACCATAGGAACGGTCACAATGAGCACTGTCACTGTGGGCACTATCACCGTGAGCACTATCACAATGGGCACTGTCACCATAGGCACTGTCACCTTGGACACTGTCACCATGAGCACTAACATCATGGGGAGTGCTACCATGAGGAATTTCACCATCGGAGTTCCGACCACGTACACCGCCAGCATGAGCACAGTCACCATGGGCAGTGCAACCATGAGCACTGTCACCATGGGCACTTTCAACATGCGCGGTGTCACCATGCGAACTGCCATGATGAGCAGTATCACCATGAGAACTATCACCAAGGGTACTGTCACCATGAACACTGTCTCCGTGGGAACTCTCACCACGAGCACTGTCATCATGGGCACTGTCACCATGGGAACTGTCAACATTAGCACTGTCACTGTGGGCACTATCACCGTGAGCACTATCACAACGGACACTGTCACCATAGGTACTGTCACCATGGACACTGTCACCACGAACACTATCATCATGGGCAGTGCCACCATGAGGAATTTCACCTTGGGAACTCCAACCGTGTACATCGGCAGCGTTAGCACAGTCACCATGGGCTGTGTCACGATGAGCACTGCCACCATGGGCACTTTCAACATGGGCACTGTCACCATGCGAACCGTCACCATGAGCACTATTACCATGAGCATTATCACCAAGGGCACTGTCAGCGTGAGCACTATCACCGTGAGCACTATCACCATGAGCACTGTCACCATGAGGATTTTCACCGTGGGCACTGTCACCATGAGCACTGTCACCATGGGCATTGTCAACATAAGCATTGTCACCATGGGATCTCTCACCATGAGCACTGTCACCATGGGAAATGTCACCATGGGCACTGTCACCATAGGCATTGTCAACATGGACACTCTCACCATGAGCACTATCATCATAGGCATTGCCACCATAAAGAATTTCACCATCGGAACTCCAACCATGTACACCGCCAGCATGAGCACATTCACCATGGGCCGTGTCACCATGAGCACTATCACCATGAGCACTATCATTAAGGGCACTGTCACCGTGAGCACTATCACCGTGAACACTTTCACCATGACTACTGTCACCGTGGGCACTATAAGCATGAGCACTATCACCATGAGCACTGTCACTGTGGGCACTGTCACTGTGTTCACTGTCACCATGAGCACTGTAACCATGAGCCCTATCACCATGGGAACTGTCACCATGGGAACGGTCACTATGGGCACTGCCAAGATGAGCACTGTCACCATGGGAACTCTCACCATGAGCACTATCACCATGGGAAATATCACCATGGGCACTGTCACCATGGGCGCTGTCACCATGAACACTGTCACCATGAGCACTATCATCATGGGCATTGCCACCATAAGGAATTTCACCATGGGAACTCCAACCATGTACACCACCAGCATGAGCACAGTCACCATGGGCAGTGCCACCATGAGCACTGTCACCATGGGCACTTTTAACATGGGCCCTGTCGCCATGCGAACTGTCACCATGAGCAGTATCTCTGTGAGCACTGTCACCATGAGCATAGTCACCGTGGTCACTGTCACCATGAGCACTGTCACCATGGGCACTGTAACAATGGGAACTTTCACCATGAGCACTATCACCGTGAGCACTATCACCATGGGCAGTGTCACCGTGAGCAATATCACCATGGGCACTGTCACTGTGACCTCTATTACCATGGGTACTATAACCAAAATCACTGTCACCGTGAGCACTGTCACCATGAGCAATGTCACCGTGGGGACTGTCACCATGGGAACTGTCACCATGTGCACTGTCACCATGGGAAGTCTCACCATGAGCACTGTCACCATGGGAAATGTCACAATGGGCAGTGTCACCATGGGCACTGTCACCATGGGTAGCGTCACCATGAGCACTATTACCATGAGCACTATCACCATGAACACTATCATCACGGGCAGTGTCACCATGAGCACTATCACCGTGAGCACTATCACGATGGGCAGTGTCACCTTGAGCAATATCAACATGGGCACTGTCACCGTGAGCACTATTACGATGGGCATTATCACCATGAGCACTATCACCGTGAGCACTGTCAGTGTGGGCATTGTCACCATGTGCACTGTCAACATGAGCACTGTTACCATGAGCACTATCACCATGGGAACTGTCACCATGGGAATGGTCACCATGGGCAATCTCACCATGAGCAGTGTCACCATGGGCACTGTCTCCATGCAAACTGTCACCATGAGCACTGTCACCATGGGCAATGTCACCATGAGCACTGTCACTGTGGGCACTGTCACCATGGGAACTGTCACCATGAGCACTATCACCGTGAGCACTATCACCATGGGCAGTGTCACTGTGAGCAATATCACCATCGCACTGTCACCGTGAGCACTATTAACAAGGGTACTATCACCAAGGGCACTGTCACCATGAGCACTGTCATCATGGGCACTGTCACCATAGGAACTGTCACCGTGAGCACTGTCACTGTGGGCACTATCACCCTGAGCACTATCAAAATGGGCACTGTCACCATAGGCACTGTCACCATGGACACTGTCACCATGAGCACTATCATCATGGGCAGTGCTACCATGAGCAATTTCACCATCGGAACTCCATCCATGTACACCGCCAGCGTGAGCACAGTCAACATGGGCAGTGTCACCATGAGCAGTGTCCCCATGGGCACTTTCAACATGGGCCCTATCACCATGCGAACTGTCACCATGAGCACTATCACCATGAGCACTGTCACCATGAGCATAGTCACCATCGGGTCTGTCACCATGAGCACTATGACCGTGTGCACTATCACCATAGGTAGTGTCACGGTGAGCAATATCACCATGGGCACTGTCACCATGAGCACTATTACCATGGGCACTATCACCATGAGCACTATCACAGTGAGCACTGTCACCGTGGGCAATGTCACCATGTGCACTGTCACCATGAGCACTGTCGCCATGAGCACTATCACCATGGGAAGTGTCAACATGGGAACGGTCACCATGGGCACTGTCAACGTGAGCACTGTCAGCATGGGAACTCTCACCAGGAGCACTGTCTCCATGGGAAATGTCACCCTGGACACTGTTCACTATGGGAAGTGTCACCATGAGCACTGTCACCATGGGCACTGTCACTATGGACACTGTCTCCATGGGCACTCTCACCATGGACACTGTCACTGTGGAAAATGTCACCATGGGCACTGTAACCATCTACACTGTCCCCAGGAGCACTATCACCATGGACACTGTATCCATCAGCATTGTCCCCATGGGCACTGTCAATATGAGCACTGTCACCATGGGAACTCTCACCATGAGCACTGTCACCATGGCCAGTGTCACCATGGCCACTGTCACCATAAGCACTGTCACAAAGGGAAATGTCACCATGGGCACTCTCACCATTTGCTCTGTCACCGTGGGCACTGTCACCATAAGCACTGTCACCATGAGCACTGTTCAACATGGGCACTGTCACCTAGAGCACTGCCACTGTGGGCACTATCACCGTGAGCACTGTCACCATGAGCACTGTCACCATGGACACTGTCACCATGAGCATTGTGACCTTGAGCACTGTCACCATGGGAACTTTCACCATGGGCACTGTAACCATGGGCACTGTCACCATGGACAATGTCACCTTGGGAACCGTCACCATGGAAAATGTCACCATGGGCACTGTTGGCCATGGACACTGTCACCATGGGCACTGTGAACATGAGCACTGTCACCATGTAAACTCTTACCATGAACACTGTCACCATGGGAAATGTCACCATGGGCACTGTCACCATGGACACTGTCACCATGAGCACTATCATCATGGGCTGTGCTACCATGAGGAATTTCACCATCGGAACTCCAACCATGTACACCGCCAGCATGAGCACAGTCACCATGGGCAGTGTCACCATGAGCACTATCACCATGAGCACTATCACCATGTGCACTATCACCACGGACACTGTCACCGTGAGAACTATCACCGTGAGCACTGTCACCATGAGAACTGTCACCATGGGCACTGTAACCATGGGAACTGTCACCATGAGCACTATCACCGTGACCACTATCAACATGGGCAGTGTCACCGTGAGCACTATCTCCGTGAACACTTTCACCATGACTACTATCACCGTGGGCACTATAAGCATGAGCACTATCACCATGAGCACTGTCACTGCGGGCACTGTCACCGTGTTCACTGTCACCATGAGCACTGTAACCATGAGCCCTATCACCATGGGAACTGTCACCATGGGAACAGTCACTATGGGCACTGCCATGATGAGCACTGTCACCATGGGAACTCTCACCATGAGCACTATCACCATGGGCACTGTCACCATGGGCACTGTCACCATGGGCGCTGTCACCATGGAAACTGTCACCATGAGCACTATAATCATGGGCAGTGCCACCATAAGGAATTTCACCATTGTAACACCAACCATATACACCGCCAGCATGAGCACAGTCACCATGGGGACTGTCAACATGAGCACTGTCACCATGGGAAATGTCTACATGAGCACTATCACCATGATCACTATCACCAAGGGCACTGTCACCATGAGCACTATCACCATGGACAATGTCACCATGAGAACTATCACCGTGAGCACTATCACCATGGGAAGTGTCACCGTGAGAACTGTCACCATGGACATTGTCACCGTGGGCACTGTCACCATGAGCACTGTCACCATGAGCACTGTCACTGTTGGTACTGTCACCATGAGCAATGTCACCATTGGCACTGTCACCATGTGCCCTGTCACCATAGGCACTGTCACCGTGGACACTGTCACCATGAACAATATCATCATAGGCAGTGCCACCATAAGGAATTTCACCATGGGAACTCCAACCATGTATAGCACCAGCATGAGCATAGTCATCATGGTCAGTGTCACCATGAACACTGCCACCATGGGCACTTTCAACATGGGCACAGTCACCATGCGAACTATCACAATAAGGACTACCACCATGAGCAATATTACTATGAACACTATCACCAAGGACACTGTCAACGTCAGCACTATCACCGTAAGCACTATCACCATGAGCACTGTCACCGTGAGCACTGTCACCATGGGCAATTTCAACATGGCCACTGTCACCATGGGCACTGTCACCATGGGAACTCTCACCATGAACACTGTCACCATGGGAAATGTCATTATGGGCAGTGTCACCTTGGGCACTGTCACCATGGGCAGTGTCACCATGAGCACTATTACCATGAGCAGTATCACCATGAGCACTATCACCATGGGCACTGTCACATTGAGCACTATTACCATGGGTACTATCACCAAGGGCACTGTCATCGTGAACACTGTCACCATGAGCACTGTTACCGTGGGCCTTGCCACCATGAGCACTGTCATCATGGCCACTGTCACCATGCGGACTGCCACCATGAGCACTATCACAGTGGGCACTGTCACCATGAGAACTGTCACCATGGGCAGTGTATCCATGGGAACTGTCACCATGGGCACTATCATGGTGAGCACTATCACCATGGGAACTGTCACCATCGGAACAGTCACCATGCACACTCTAACCATTGGCACTGCCACAGTGAGCACTGTCACAGTGAGCACTGTCACCATGGGAACTGTCACCATGTGCAGTGTCACCATGGGAACTCTCACTATGAGCACTGTCACCATGGGAAATGTCACTATGGGCAGTGTTACCATGGGCACTGTCACCATGGGTAGTGTCACCATGAGCACTATTACCATGAGCACTATCACCATGAGCACTATCATCACGGGCAGTGCCACCATGAGCACTATCACCGTGAGCACTATCACCATGGGTAGTGTCACCATGAGCAATATCACCATGGGCACTGTCACCATGAGCACTATTACAATGGGCATTATCACCATGAGCACTATCACCATGAGCACTTTCAGTGTGGGCATTGTCACCATGTGCACTGTCACCATGAGCACTATCACCATGGCAAAGTTGACCATGGGAATGGTCACCATGGGCAATGTCAACATGAGCACTGTCACCATGGGCACTGTCACCATGGGCACTGTCACCATGGGTATGCTGACCATGGGCACTTTCAACATGGGCACTGTCACCATGCGAAAAGTCACCATGAGCACTATCACCATGAGCACTATCACCAAGGGCACTGTCACCATGAGCACTGTCACCGTGTGCACTGTCACAGTGGGCACTATCAACATGAGCACTGTCATCATGAGCACTGTCACCATAGGAAATGTCACAGTGAGCACTGTCACTGTGGGCACTATCACCGTGGGCACTGTCACCATAGGCACTGTCACCATGGGCGCTGTCACCATGGAAACTGTCACCATGAGCACTATAATCATGGGCAGTGCCACCATAAGGAATTTCACCATTGTAACACCAACCATAAACACCGCCAGCATGAGCAGAGTCACCATGGGGACTGTCAACATGAGCACTGTCACCATGGGAAATGTCTACATGAGCACTATCACCATGATCACTATCACCAAGGGCACTGTCACCATGAGCACTATCACCGTGGACAATGTCACCATGAGAACTATCACCGTGAGCACTATCACCATGGGAAGTGTCACCGTGATAACTGTCACCATGGACATTGTCACCGTGGGCACTGTCACCATGAGCACTGTCACCATGAGCACTGTCACTGTTGGTACTGTCACCATGAGCAATGTCACCATGGAAACTCTCACCATGAGCACTGTCACCATGGGAAATGTCAGCATGGGCACTGTCACCATGGGAAATGACACTATGGGCACTGTCACAATGGGCACTGTCACCATGGACACTGTCACCATGAGCCCTATCATCATGGGCAGGGCCACCATAAAGAATTTCACCATTGGAACTCCAACCGTGTACACCGCCAGCATGAGCACAGTCACCATGAGCACTGTCACCATGGGCTCTGTCACCATGCGTACTGTCACCATGAGCACTATCACTATGAGCATTATCACCATGAACACTATCACAAAGGGCACTGTCACCATGAGCACTATCCCTGTGAGCACAATCACCGTGAGCACTGTCACCATGAGCACTGTCACCATGGGCAATATCACCATGAGCACTGTCACCGTGGGTACTGTCACCATGGGAACTTTCACCATGGGCACTGTCACCATGAGCACTGTCATCATGGGCACTGTCACCATAGGAACTGTCACCATGAGCACTGTCACTGTGGGCACTATCACCCTGAGCACTATCAAAATGGGCACTGTCACCATAGGCACTGTCACCATGGACACTGTCACCATGAGCACTATCATCATGGGCAGTGCTACCATGAGCAATTTCACCATCGGAACTCCATCCATGTACACCGCCAGCGTGAGCACAGTCAACATGGGCAGTGTCACCATGAGCAGTGTCCCCATGGGCACTTTCAACATGGGCCCTATCACCATGCGAACTGTCACCATGAGCACTATCACCATGAGCACTGTCACCATGAGCATAGTCACCATCGGGTCTGTCACCATGAGCACTATGACCGTGTGCACTATCACCATAGGTAGTGTCACGGTGAGCAATATCACCATGGGCACTGTCACCATGAGCACTATTACCATGGGCACTATCACCATGAGCACTATCACAGTGAGCACTGTCACCGTGGGCAATGTCACCATGTGCACTGTCACCATGAGCACTGTCACCATGAGCACTATCACCATGGGAAGTGTCAACATGGGAACGGTCACCATGGGCACTGTCAACGTGAGCACTGTCAGCATGGGAACTCTCACCAGGAGCACTGTCTCCATGGGAAATGTCACCCTGGACACTGTTCACTATGGGAAGTGTCACCATGAGCACTGTCACCATGGGCACTGTCACTATGGACACTGTCTCCATGGGCACTCTCACCATGGACACTGTCACTGTGGAAAATGTCACCATGGGCACTGTAACCATCTACACTGTCCCCAGGAGCACTATCACCATGGGCACTGTATCCATCAGCATTGTCCCCATGGGCACTGTCAATATGAGCACTGTCACCATGGGAACTCTCACCATGAGCACTGTCACCATGGCCACTGTCACCATAAGCACTGTCACAAAGGGAAATGTCACCATGGGCACTCTCACCATTTGCTCTGTCACCGTGGGCACTGTCACCATAAGCACTGTCACCATGAGCACTGTTCAACATGGGCACTGTCACCTAGAGCACTGCCACTGTGGGCACTATCACCGTGAGCACTGTCACCATGAGCACTGTCACCATGGACACTGTCACCATGAGCATTGTGACCTTGAGCACTGTCACCATGGGAACTCTCACCATGAGCACTGTCACCATGGGAAATGTCACCATGGGCACTATCATCATGGGCAGTGCCACCATGAGGAGTTTCACCATGAGAACTCCAACCATGTACACCGCCAGCTTTAGCACACTCACCATGGGATGTGTCACCGTGAGTGCTGTCACCATGGGCACTGTCACCATGCGAACTGTCACTATGGGCACTGTCACCTTGGCAATGTCACCATGAGAACTGTCACTGTGGGCAATGTCACCATGGGAACTGTCACCATGAGCACTATCACCGTGAGCACTATAACCATGGGCAGTGTCACCGTGAGCAATATCACCATGAACACTGTCACCGTGAGCACTTTCACTGTGGACACTGTCACCGTGTGCACTGTCAACATGAGCAATGTCACCATGGGCACTGTCACCATGGGCAGTGTTACCATGAGCACTGTAACCATGGGCTCTCTCACGATGGACACTGTCACCATGAGCACTATCATCATGGGCAGTGCCACCAAGAGGAATTTCACCATGGGAACTCCAACCATGTACACCGCCAGCATGAGCACAGTCACCATGGGAAGTGTCACCGTAATTACTGTCACCATGGACACTTTCAACTTGGCCGCTGTCACCATGGACATTGTCATCATGAGCTCTGTTACCATGGGAAATGTCACCATAAGCATGGTCATCTTGGGAACTGCCACCATGGACACTGCCACCATGAGCACTGTAACCGTTGGCACTGCCACAGTGAGCACTATTACCATGAGCAATATCACCATGAGCACTATCACCATTTGCACTGTTACCGTGAGCATTATTACCATGCGTACTATTACCAAGGACACTGTCACCATGAGCACTGTCTCCGTGGGCATTGTAACCATGAGCACTGTCATCATGGGCACTGTCACCATGCGAAATGCCACCATTAGCTCTATCACCGTGGGCACTATCACAATGAGCACTGTATCCATGGGAACTGTCACCATGGGCACTATCACGGTGAGCACTATCACAGTGGGAACTGTCACCATGGGCACTGTCAAGATGAGCACTGTCACCATGGGAACTCTCACCATGAGCACTATCACCATGGGCACTATCACCACGGGCACTGTCACCGTGAGAATTATCACCATGAGTACTCTCACCATGAGCACTGTCACCATGGGCACTGTAACCAGGGGAAGTGTCACCATGAGCAGTATCACCATGAGCACTATCAACATGGGCAGTGTCACCATGAGCACTATCACCATGGGCAGCGTCACCGTGAGCAATATCAACATGGGCACTGTCACCGTGAGCACTACTACAGTAGGCACTATCACCATGAGCACTGTCACCGTGAGCACTGTCACCGTGGGCATTGTCACCGTGTGCACTGTCACCAGGAGCACTGTCACCATGAGCACTATCACCATGAGAACTGTCACCATGGGAAAGGTCACCATGGGCAATGTCAACATGAACAATGTCACCATGGGAACTCTTACCATGAGCACTGTCACCATGGGAAATATCACAATGGGCACTGTCACCATGGGCACTGTCACCATGGGTACTGTCACCATGGGCACTTTCAACATGGGAACTGTCACAATGCGAACTGTCACCATGAGCACTATCACCAAGAGCACTATCACCAAGGGCACTGTCACCGTGAGCACTTTCACCATGAGCACTATCACAGTGGGCACTGTCACCATGAGCACTGTCATCATGGGCACTGTCACCATAGGAACGGTCACAATGAGCACTGTCACTGTGGGCACTATCACCGTGAGCACTATCACAATGGGCACTGTCACCATAGGCACTGTCACCTTGGACACTGTCACCATGAGCACTAACATCATGGGGAGTGCTACCATGAGGAATTTCACCATCGGAGTTCCGACCACGTACACCGCCAGCATGAGCACAGTCACCATGGGCAGTGCAACCATGAGCACTGTCACCATGGGCACTTTCAACATGCGCGGTGTCACCATGCGAACTGCCATGATGAGCAGTATCACCATGAGAACTATCACCAAGGGTACTGTCACCATGAACACTGTCTCCGTGGGAACTCTCACCACGAGCACTGTCATCATGGGCACTGTCACCATGGGAACTGTCAACATTAGCACTGTCACTGTGGGCACTATCACCGTGAGCACTATCACAACGGACACTGTCACCATAGGTACTGTCACCATGGACACTGTCACCACGAACACTATCATCATGGGCAGTGCCACCATGAGGAATTTCACCTTGGGAACTCCAACCGTGTACATCGGCAGCGTTAGCACAGTCACCATGGGCTGTGTCACGATGAGCACTGCCACCATGGGCACTTTCAACATGGGCACTGTCACCATGCGAACCGTCACCATGAGCACTATTACCATGAGCATTATCACCAAGGGCACTGTCAGCGTGAGCACTATCACCGTGAGCACTATCACCATGAGCACTGTCACCATGAGGATTTTCACCGTGGGCACTGTCACCATGAGCACTGTCACCATGGGCATTGTCAACATAAGCATTGTCACCATGGGATCTCTCACCATGAGCACTGTCACCATGGGAAATGTCACCATGGGCACTGTCACCATAGGCATTGTCAACATGGACACTCTCACCATGAGCACTATCATCATAGGCATTGCCACCATAAAGAATTTCACCATCGGAACTCCAACCATGTACACCGCCAGCATGAGCACATTCACCATGGGCCGTGTCACCATGAGCACTATCACCATGAGCACTATCATTAAGGGCACTGTCACCGTGAGCACTATCACCGTGAACACTTTCACCATGACTACTGTCACCGTGGGCACTATAAGCATGAGCACTATCACCATGAGCACTGTCACTGTGGGCACTGTCACTGTGTTCACTGTCACCATGAGCACTGTAACCATGAGCCCTATCACCATGGGAACTGTCACCATGGGAACGGTCACTATGGGCACTGCCAAGATGAGCACTGTCACCATGGGAACTCTCACCATGAGCACTATCACCATGGGAAATATCACCATGGGCACTGTCACCATGGGCGCTGTCACCATGAACACTGTCACCATGAGCACTATCATCATGGGCATTGCCACCATAAGGAATTTCACCATGGGAACTCCAACCATGTACACCACCAGCATGAGCACAGTCACCATGGGCAGTGCCACCATGAGCACTGTCACCATGGGCACTTTTAACATGGGCCCTGTCGCCATGCGAACTGTCACCATGAGCAGTATCTCTGTGAGCACTGTCACCATGAGCATAGTCACCGTGGTCACTGTCACCATGAGCACTGTCACCATGGGCACTGTAACAATGGGAACTTTCACCATGAGCACTATCACCGTGAGCACTATCACCATGGGCAGTGTCACCGTGAGCAATATCACCATGGGCACTGTCACTGTGACCTCTATTACCATGGGTACTATAACCAAAATCACTGTCACCGTGAGCACTGTCACCATGAGCAATGTCACCGTGGGGACTGTCACCATGGGAACTGTCACCATGTGCACTGTCACCATGGGAAGTCTCACCATGAGCACTGTCACCATGGGAAATGTCACAATGGGCAGTGTCACCATGGGCACTGTCACCATGGGTAGCGTCACCATGAGCACTATTACCATGAGCACTATCACCATGAACACTATCATCACGGGCAGTGTCACCATGAGCACTATCACCGTGAGCACTATCACGATGGGCAGTGTCACCTTGAGCAATATCAACATGGGCACTGTCACCGTGAGCACTATTACGATGGGCATTATCACCATGAGCACTATCACCGTGAGCACTGTCAGTGTGGGCATTGTCACCATGTGCACTGTCAACATGAGCACTGTTACCATGAGCACTATCACCATGGGAACTGTCACCATGGGAATGGTCACCATGGGCAATCTCACCATGAGCAGTGTCACCATGGGCACTGTCTCCATGCGAACTGTCACCATGAGCACTGTCACCATGGGCAATGTCACCATGAGCACTGTCACTGTGGGCACTGTCACCATGGGAACTGTCACCATGAGCACTATCACCGTGAGCACTATCACCATGGGCAGTGTCACTGTGAGCAATATCACCATCGCACTGTCACCGTGAGCACTATTAACAAGGGTACTATCACCAAGGGCACTGTCACCATGAGCACTGTCATCATGGGCACTGTCACCATAGGAACTGTCACCGTGAGCACTGTCACTGTGGGCACTATCACCCTGAGCACTATCAAAATGGGCACTGTCACCATAGGCACTGTCACCATGGACACTGTCACCATGAGCACTATCATCATGGGCAGTGCTACCATGAGCAATTTCACCATCGGAACTCCATCCATGTACACCGCCAGCGTGAGCACAGTCAACATGGGCAGTGTCACCATGAGCAGTGTCCCCATGGGCACTTTCAACATGGGCCCTATCACCATGCGAACTGTCACCATGAGCACTATCACCATGAGCACTGTCACCATGAGCATAGTCACCATCGGGTCTGTCACCATGAGCACTATGACCGTGTGCACTATCACCATAGGTAGTGTCACGGTGAGCAATATCACCATGGGCACTGTCACCATGAGCACTATTACCATGGGCACTATCACCATGAGCACTATCACAGTGAGCACTGTCACCGTGGGCAATGTCACCATGTGCACTGTCACCATGAGCACTGTCGCCATGAGCACTATCACCATGGGAAGTGTCAACATGGGAACGGTCACCATGGGCACTGTCAACGTGAGCACTGTCAGCATGGGAACTCTCACCAGGAGCACTGTCTCCATGGGAAATGTCACCCTGGACACTGTTCACTATGGGAAGTGTCACCATGAGCACTGTCACCATGGGCACTGTCACTATGGACACTGTCTCCATGGGCACTCTCACCATGGACACTGTCACTGTGGAAAATGTCACCATGGGCACTGTAACCATCTACACTGTCCCCAGGAGCACTATCACCATGGACACTGTATCCATCAGCATTGTCCCCATGGGCACTGTCAATATGAGCACTGTCACCATGGGAACTCTCACCATGAGCACTGTCACCATGGCCAGTGTCA
This sequence comes from Balaenoptera ricei, assembly GCF_028023285.1. NCBI lineage: Eukaryota > Metazoa > Chordata > Mammalia > Artiodactyla > Balaenopteridae > Balaenoptera > Balaenoptera ricei. The sequence continues at coordinate 103,469,926 of NC_082654.1, forward strand.
CCATGGCCACTGTCACCATAAGCACTGTCACAAAGGGAAATGTCACCATGGGCACTCTCACCATTTGCTCTGTCACCGTGGGCACTGTCACCATAAGCACTGTCACCATGAGCACTGTTCAACATGGGCACTGTCACCTAGAGCACTGCCACTGTGGGCACTATCACCGTGAGCACTGTCACCATGAGCACTGTCACCATGGACACTGTCACCATGAGCATTGTGACCTTGAGCACTGTCACCATGGGAACTTTCACCATGGGCACTGTAACCATGGGCACTGTCACCATGGACAATGTCACCTTGGGAACCGTCACCATGGAAAATGTCACCATGGGCACTGTTGGCCATGGACACTGTCACCATGGGCACTGTGAACATGAGCACTGTCACCATGTAAACTCTTACCATGAACACTGTCACCATGGGAAATGTCACCATGGGCACTGTCACCATGGACACTGTCACCATGAGCACTATCATCATGGGCTGTGCTACCATGAGGAATTTCACCATCGGAACTCCAACCATGTACACCGCCAGCATGAGCACAGTCACCATGGGCAGTGTCACCATGAGCACTATCACCATGAGCACTATCACCATGTGCACTATCACCACGGACACTGTCACCGTGAGAACTATCACCGTGAGCACTGTCACCATGAGAACTGTCACCATGGGCACTGTAACCATGGGAACTGTCACCATGAGCACTATCACCGTGACCACTATCAACATGGGCAGTGTCACCGTGAGCACTATCTCCGTGAACACTTTCACCATGACTACTATCACCGTGGGCACTATAAGCATGAGCACTATCACCATGAGCACTGTCACTGCGGGCACTGTCACCGTGTTCACTGTCACCATGAGCACTGTAACCATGAGCCCTATCACCATGGGAACTGTCACCATGGGAACAGTCACTATGGGCACTGCCATGATGAGCACTGTCACCATGGGAACTCTCACCATGAGCACTATCACCATGGGCACTGTCACCATGGGCACTGTCACCATGGGCGCTGTCACCATGGAAACTGTCACCATGAGCACTATAATCATGGGCAGTGCCACCATAAGGAATTTCACCATTGTAACACCAACCATATACACCGCCAGCATGAGCACAGTCACCATGGGGACTGTCAACATGAGCACTGTCACCATGGGAAATGTCTACATGAGCACTATCACCATGATCACTATCACCAAGGGCACTGTCACCATGAGCACTATCACCATGGACAATGTCACCATGAGAACTATCACCGTGAGCACTATCACCATGGGAAGTGTCACCGTGAGAACTGTCACCATGGACATTGTCACCGTGGGCACTGTCACCATGAGCACTGTCACCATGAGCACTGTCACTGTTGGTACTGTCACCATGAGCAATGTCACCATTGGCACTGTCACCATGTGCCCTGTCACCATAGGCACTGTCACCGTGGACACTGTCACCATGAACAATATCATCATAGGCAGTGCCACCATAAGGAATTTCACCATGGGAACTCCAACCATGTATAGCACCAGCATGAGCATAGTCATCATGGTCAGTGTCACCATGAAAACTGCCACCATGGGCACTTTCAACATGGGCACAGTCACCATGCGAACTATCACAATAAGGACTACCACCATGAGCAATATTACTATGAACACTATCACCAAGGACACTGTCAACGTCAGCACTATCACCGTAAGCACTATCACCATGAGCACTGTCACCGTGAGCACTGTCACCATGGGCAATTTCAACATGGCCACTGTCACCATGGGCACTGTCACCATGGGAACTCTCACCATGAACACTGTCACCATGGGAAATGTCATTATGGGCAGTGTCACCTTGGGCACTGTCACCATGGGCAGTGTCACCATGAGCACTATTACCATGAGCAGTATCACCATGAGCACTATCACCATGGGCACTGTCACATTGAGCACTATTACCATGGGTACTATCACCAAGGGCACTGTCATCGTGAACACTGTCACCATGAGCACTGTTACCGTGGGCCTTGCCACCATGAGCACTGTCATCATGGCCACTGTCACCATGCGGACTGCCACCATGAGCACTATCACAGTGGGCACTGTCACCATGAGAACTGTCACCATGGGCAGTGTATCCATGGGAACTGTCACCATGGGCACTATCATGGTGAGCACTATCACCATGGGAACTGTCACCATCGGAACAGTCACCATGCACACTGTAACCATTGGCACTGCCACAGTGAGCACTGTCACAGTGAGCACTGTCACCATGGGAACTGTCACCATGTGCAGTGTCACCATGGGAACTCTCACTATGAGCACTGTCACCATGGGAAATGTCACTATGGGCAGTGTTACCATGGGCACTGTCACCATGGGTAGTGTCACCATGAGCACTATTACCATGAGCACTATCACCATGAGCACTATCATCACGGGCAGTGCCACCATGAGCACTATCACCGTGAGCACTATCACCATGGGTAGTGTCACCATGAGCAATATCACCATGGGCACTGTCACCATGAGCACTATTACAATGGGCATTATCACCATGAGCACTATCACCATGAGCACTTTCAGTGTGGGCATTGTCACCATGTGCACTGTCACCATGAGCACTATCACCATGGCAAAGTTGACCATGGGAATGGTCACCATGGGCAATGTCAACATGAGCACTGTCACCATGGGCACTGTCACCATGGGCACTGTCACCATGGGTATGCTGACCATGGGCACTTTCAACATGGGCACTGTCACCATGCGAAAAGTCACCATGAGCACTATCACCATGAGCACTATCACCAAGGGCACTGTCACCATGAGCACTGTCACCGTGTGCACTGTCACAGTGGGCACTATCAACATGAGCACTGTCATCATGAGCACTGTCACCATAGGAAATGTCACAGTGAGCACTGTCACTGTGGGCACTATCACCGTGGGCACTGTCACCATAGGCACTGTCACCATGGGCGCTGTCACCATGGAAACTGTCACCATGAGCACTATAATCATGGGCAGTGCCACCATAAGGAATTTCACCATTGTAACACCAACCATAAACACCGCCAGCATGAGCACAGTCACCATGGGGACTGTCAACATGAGCACTGTCACCATGGGAAATGTCTACATGAGCACTATCACCATGATCACTATCACCAAGGGCACTGTCACCATGAGCACTATCACCGTGGACAATGTCACCATGAGAACTATCACCGTGAGCACTATCACCATGGGAAGTGTCACCGTGATAACTGTCACCATGGACATTGTCACCGTGGGCACTGTCACCATGAGCACTGTCACCATGAGCACTGTCACTGTTGGTACTGTCACCATGAGCAATGTCACCATTGGCACTGTCACCATGTGCCCTGTCACCATAGGCACTGTCACCGTGGACACTGTCACCATGAACAATATCATCATAGGCAGTGCCACCATAAGGAATTTCACCATGGGAACTCCAACCATGTATAGCAACAGCATGAGCATAGTCATCATGGTCAGTGTCACCATGAACACTGCCACCATGGGCACTTTCAACATGGGCACAGTCACCATGCGAACTATCACAATAAGGACTACCACCATGAGCAATATTACTATGAACACTATCACCAAGGACACTGTCAACGTGAGCACTATCACCGTAAGCACTATCACCATGAGCACTGTCACCGTGAGCACTGTCACCATGGGCAATTTCAACATGGCCACTGTCACCATGGGCACTGTCACCATGGGAACTCTCACCATGAACACTGTCACCATGGGAAATGTCATTATGGGCAGTGTCACCTTGGGCACTGTCACCATGGGCAGTGTCACCATGAGCACTATTACCATGAGCAGTATCACCATGAGCACTATCACCATGGGCACTGTCACAGTGAGCACTATTACCATGGGTACTATCACCAAGGGCACTGTCATCGTGAACACTGTCACCATGAGCACTGTTACCGTGGGCCTTGCCACCATGAGCACTGTCATCATGGCCACTGTCACCATGCGGACTGCCACCATGAGCACTATCACAGTGGGCACTGTCACCATGAGCACTATCTCCATGAGCACTATCACCTGGGGCACTGTCACCGGGAGCACTATCATAATGGGCACTGTCACCATGGGCACTGTCACCATGGGCACTGTCAACATGGGAACTCTCATCATGAGCACTGTCACCATGGGCCCTCTCACCATGGGCACTGTTCACAATGGACACTGTCACCATGGGCACTGTGAACATGAGCACTGTCACCATGGTAACTCTTACCATGAACACTGTCACCATAGGAAATGTCACCATGAGCACTATCATCATGGGCAGGGCCACCATGAGGAATTTCACCATGGGAACTCCAACCATGTACACTGCCAGCATGAGCACAGTCACCATGGGCATTGTCACCATGAACACTGTCACCATGGGCAATTTCAACATGGGCACTGTCACCATGCGGACTGTCACCATGAGCACTATCACTACGAGCACTATCACCATGAGCACTATCACAAAAGGCACTTTCACCATGAGCAGTATCACTGTGAGCACAATCACCGTGAGCACTGTCACCATGAGCACTGTCACCATGGGCACTGTCACCATGAGCTCCGTCACCATGGGCTCTGTCACCATGGGAACTGTCACCATGAGCACTATCACTGTGAGCACTAACAGCATTGGCATTGTCACCATGAGCAATAGCACCATGGGAACTTTCATGGTGAGCACTATTACCATGGGCACTATCACCATTAGCACTATCACTGTGAGCACTGTCACCGTGGGCACTGTCACCGTGTGCACTGTCACCATGGGCAGTGTCACCATGAGCACTGTAACCGTGGACACTGTCATCATGGACACTATCACCATGAGCACTATCATTATGAGCAGTACCACCATGAGTAATTTCACCATGGAAACTCCAACCATGTACACCGCCAGCATGAGCACAGTCACCAGGGTCTGTGTCACCATGGGCACTGTCACCATGGGCACTATCACAAAGGACACTGTCATCATGAGCTTTATTACCATGGGAACTGTCACCATGAGCACTGTCCTCTTACGAACTGCCAGCACGGATACTGCCACCATGAGCACTGCAACCATTGGCACTGCCACCGTGGGCACTGTCATCATGAGCACTGTCACCATGAGAACGGTCACCAGGGACACTGTTAACATGGGCACTCTCACCCAGGGCACTGTCACCGTGAGCACTATCACTGTGAGCACTATCACCCTGAGAATTGTCACCGTGGGCACTGTCACCATGCGCACTGTCACCATGGGCACTGTCACGATGGGAACTGTCACCACGAGCACTATCACCGTGAGCACTATCATTAAGGGCACTGTCACCCTGAGCACTATCACCGTGAGCACTATCTCCGTGAACACTTTCACCATGACTACTATCACCGTGGGCACTATAAGCATGAGCACTATCACCATGAGCACTGTCACTACGGGCACTGTCACCGTGTTCACTGTCACCATGAGCACTGTAACCATGAGCCCTATCACCATGGGAACTCTCACCATGGGAACGGTCACTATGGGCACTGCCATGATGAGCACTGTCACCATGGGAACTCTCACCATGAGCACTATCACCATGGGAAATGTCACCATGGGCACTGTCACCATGGGCGCTGTCACCATGGAAACTGTCACCATGAGCACTATAATCATGGGCAGTGCCACCATAAGGAATTTCACCATTGTAACTCCAACCATATACACCGCCAGCATGAGCACAGTCACCATGGGGACTGTCAACATGAGCACTGTCACCATGGGAAATGTCTACATGAGCACTATCACCATGATCACTATCACCAAGGGCACTGTCACCATGAGCACTATCACCGTGGACAATGTCACCATGAGAACTATCACCGTGAGCACTATCACCATGGGAAGTGTCACCGCGAGCACTGTCACCATGGACATTGTCACCGTGGGCACTGTCACCATGAGCACTGTCACTGTTGGCACTGTCACCATGAGCAATGTCACCGTTGGCACTGTCACCATGTGCCCTGTCACCATAGGCACTGTCACCGTGGACACTGTCACCATGAACAATATCATCATAGGTAGTGCCACCATAAGGAATTTCACCATGGGAACTCCAACCATGTATAGCACCAGCATGAGCATAGTCACCATGGTCAGTGTCACCATGAACACTGCCACCATGGGCACTTTCAACATGGGCACAGTCACCATGCGAACTATCACCATAAGGACTACCACCATGAGCAATATTACTATGAACACTATCACCAAGGACACTGTCAACGTGAGCACTATCGCCGTAAGCACTATCACCATGAGCGCTGTCACCGTGAGCACTGTCACCATGGGCACTGTCACGGTGTGCACTGTCACCATGGGCAATTTCAACATGGCCACTGTCACCATGGGCACTGTCACCATGGGAACTCTAACCATGAACACTGTCACCATGGGAAATGTCATTATGGGCAGTGTCACCATGGGCACTGTCACAATGGGCAGTGTCACCATGAGCACTATTACCATGAGCACTATCACCAAGGTCACTGTCAACGTAAGCACTATCACTGTGAGCACTATCACCATGAGCACTGTCACCATGAGCATTGTCACCGTGGGCAATGTCATCATGAGCACTGTCACCATGGGCATTGTAACAATGGGAACGGTCACCATGAGCACTATCACCGTGAGCACTATCACCATGGGCAGTGTCCCGTGAGAAATATCACCATGGGAACTGTCACAGTGAGCGCTATTACCATGGGTACTATCACCAAGGGCACAGTCACTGTGAGCACTATCACCGTGAGCACTGTCACCATGAGCACTGTCACCATGAGCACTATCACCATGGCAAAGGTGACCATGGGAATGGTCACCATGGGCAATGTCAACATGAGCACTGTCACCATGGGCACTGTCACCATGGGCACTGTCACCATGGGTATGCTGACCATGGGCACTTTCAACATGGGCACTCTCACCATGCAAAAAGTCACCATGAGCACTATCACCATGAGCACTATTACCAAGGGCACTGTCACCATGAGCACTGTCACCGTGTGCACTGTCACAGTGGGCACTATCAACATGAGCACTGTCATCATGAGCACTGTCACCATAGGAAATGTCACAGTGAGCACTGTCACTGTGGGCACTATCACCGTGGGCACTGTCACCATAGGCACTGTCACCATGGACACTGTCACCATGAGCACTATCATCATCGGCAGTGCTACCATGAGGAATTTCACCATCGGAACTCCAACCAAGTACAACGCCAGCATGAGCACAGTCATTATGGGCAGTGCCACTATGAGCACTGTCACCATGGGCACTTTCAACATGGGCCCTGTCACCATGCGAACTATCTCCATGAGCACTATCAGCGTGAGCAATTTCACCATGAGCACTGTCACCATGGGCACTGTAACCATGGGGACTTTCACCCTGAGCACTATCACCGTGAGCACTATCACCATGGGCAGGGTCACCGTGAGCAATATCACCAAGGGCACTGTGACTGTGAGCACTATTACCATGGGCAATATCACCATGAGCACTATCACCGTGAGCACTGTCACCGTGGGCACTGTCATCGTGTGCACTGTCACCATGAGCACTATCACCATGTGAACTGTCACCATGGGAATGGTCACCATGGGCACTGTCAAGATGAGCACTGTCACCATGGGAACTCTCACCATGAGCACTGTCACCATGGGAAATGTCACCATGGGCACTATCATCATGGGCAGTGCCACCATGAGGAATTTCACCATGAGAACTTCAACCGTGTACACCACCAGCTTTAGCACAGTCACCATGGGCTGTGTCACCATGAGCAGTGTCACCATGGGCACTGTCTCCATGCGAACTGTCACCATGAGCACTGTCACCATGGGCAATGTCACCATGAGCACTGTCACTGTGGGCACTGTCACCATGGGAACTGTCACCATGAGCACTATCACCGTGAGCACTATCACCATGGGCAGTGTCACTGTGAGCAATATCACCATCGCACTGTCACCGTGAGCACTATTAACAAGGGTACTATCACCAAGGGCACTGTCACCATGAGCACTGTCATCATGGGCACTGTCACCATAGGAACTGTCACCGTGAGCACTGTCACTGTGGGCACTATCACCCTGAGCACTATCAAAATGGGCACTGTCACCATAGGCACTGTCACCATGGACACTGTCACCATGAGCACTATCATCATGGGCAGTGCTACCATGAGCAATTTCACCATCGGAACTCCATCCATGTACACCGCCAGCGTGAGCACAGTCAACATGGGCAGTGTCACCATGAGCAGTGTCCCCATGGGCACTTTCAACATGGGCCCTATCACCATGCGAACTGTCACCATGAGCACTATCACCATGAGCACTGTCACCATGAGCATAGTCACCATCGGGTCTGTCACCATGAGCACTATGACCGTGTGCACTATCACCATAGGTAGTGTCACGGTGAGCAATATCACCATGGGCACTGTCACCATGAGCACTATTACCATGGGCACTATCACCATGAGCACTATCACAGTGAGCACTGTCACCGTGGGCAATGTCACCATGTGCACTGTCACCATGAGCACTGTCGCCATGAGCACTATCACCATGGGAAGTGTCAACATGGGAACGGTCACCATGGGCACTGTCAACGTGAGCACTGTCAGCATGGGAACTCTCACCAGGAACACTGTCTCCATGGGAAATGTCACCCTGGACACTGTTCACTATGGGAAGTGTCACCATGAGCACTGTCACCATGGGCACTGTCACTATGGACACTGTCTCCATGGGCACTCTCACCATGGACACTGTCACTGTGGAAAATGTCACCATGGGCACTGTAACCATCTACACTGTCCCCAGGAGCACTATCACCATGGACACTGTATCCATCAGCATTGTCCCCATGGGCACTGTCAATATGAGCACTGTCACCATGGGAACTCTCACCATGAGCACTGTCACCATGGCCAGTGTCACCATGGCCACTGTCACCATAAGCACTGTCACAAAGGGAAATGTCACCATGGGCACTCTCACCATTTGCTCTGTCACCGTGGGCACTGTCACCATAAGCACTGTCACCATGAGCACTGTTCAACATGGGCACTGTCACCTAGAGCACTGCCACTGTGGGCACTATCACCGTGAGCACTGTCACCATGAGCACTGTCACCATGGACACTGTCACCATGAGCATTGTGACCTTGAGCACTGTCACCATGGGAACTTTCACCATGGGCACTGTAACCACGGGCACTGTCACCATGGACAATGTCACCTTGGGAACCGTCACCATGGGCACTGTAACCATGGACACTGTCACCAGGAGCACTATGACCATGGACACTCTTTCCATGAGCATTGTCCCCATGTACACTGTCAACATTGGAACTGTCATCATGGGCACTGTCACCATGAGAACTATCACCATGAGCACCGTCAATATGGGAACTGCCACCATGAGCACTGTCACGGTGAGCACTGTCACCATGATCATTGTCACCAGGAGCATTGTCATCATGGGAAGTGTCACCATGAGTACTGTCACCATGGGCACTGTCACCATGGGCACTGTCAGCATGGGCACTCTCACCATGGGCACTGTTGACCATGGAAACTGTCACCTTGGGCACTGTGAACATGAGCACTCTCACCATGGTAACTCTTACCATGAACACTGTCACCATGGGAAATGTCACCATGGGCACTGTCACCATGGGCACTGTCACCATGGATATTTTCACCATGTGCACTGTCACCATGGGAATTCTCACCATGAGCACTGTCACCATGGTAAATGTCACTATTGGCAGTGTCACCATGGGCACTGTCACCAAGGGCAGTGTCACCATGAGCACTATTACCATCAGCACTATCACCATGAGCACTATCACCATGGGTACTGTCACCATGAGAATTCTTACCATGGGTACTATCACCAAGGGCACTGTCACCGTGAGCATTGTCACCATGAGCACTATCACCGTGGGCACTGTCACCATGAGCACTGTCATCATGGTCACTGTCACCATGCGAATTGCCTCCATGAGCACTATCACAGTGGGCACTGTCACCATGAGCACTGTCACCATTGGCAGTGTATCCATGGGAACTGTCAAGATGAGCCCTGTCACCATGGGAATTCTCACCATGAGCACTGGCACCGTGGGCACTGTCAACATGAGCACTGTCACCATGGAAACTCTCACCATGAGCACTGTCACCATGGGAAATGTCAGCATGGGCACTGTCACCATGGGAAATGACACTATGGGCACTGTCACAATGGGCACTGTCACCATGGACACTGTCACCATGAGCCCTATCATCATGGGCAGGGCCACCATAAAGAATTTCACCATTGGAACTCCAACCGTGTACACCGCCAGCATGAGCACAGTCACCATGAGCACTGTCACCATGGGCTCTGTCACCATGCGTACTGTCACCATGAGCACTATCACTATGAGCATTATCACCATGAACACTATCACAAAGGGCACTGTCACCATGAGCACTATCACTGTGAGCACAATCACCGTGAGCACTGTCACCATGAGCACTGTCACCATGGGCAATATCACCATGAGCACTGTCACCGTGGGTACTGTCACCATGGGAACTTTCACCATGGGCACTGTCACCATGAGCACTGTCATCATGGGCACTGTCACCATAGGAACTGTCACCATGAGCACTGTCACTGTGGGCACTATCACCCTGAGCACTATCAAAATGGGCACTGTCACCATAGGCACTGTCACCATGGACACTGTCACCATGAGCACTATCATCATGGGCAGTGCTACCATGAGCAATTTCACCATCGGAACTCCATCCATGTACACCGCCAGCGTGAGCACAGTCAACATGGGCAGTGTCACCATGAGCAGTGTCCCCATGGGCACTTTCAACATGGGCCCTATCACCATGCGAACTGTCACCATGAGCACTATCACCATGAGCACTGTCACCATGAGCATAGTCACCATCGGGTCTGTCACCATGAGCACTATGACCGTGTGCACTATCACCATAGGTAGTGTCACGGTGAGCAATATCACCATGGGCACTGTCACCATGAGCACTATTACCATGGGCACTATCACCATGAGCACTATCACAGTGAGCACTGTCACCGTGGGCAATGTCACCATGTGCACTGTCACCATGAGCACTGTCACCATGAGCACTATCACCATGGGAAGTGTCAACATGGGAACGGTCACCATGGGCACTGTCAACGTGAGCACTGTCAGCATGGGAACTCTCACCAGGAGCACTGTCTCCATGGGAAATGTCACCCTGGACACTGTTCACTATGGGAAGTGTCACCATGAGCACTGTCACCATGGGCACTGTCACTATGGACACTGTCTCCATGGGCACTCTCACCATGGACACTGTCACTGTGGAAAATGTCACCATGGGCACTGTAACCATCTACACTGTCCCCAGGAGCACTATCACCATGGACACTGTATCCATCAGCATTGTCCCCATGGGCACTGTCAATATGAGCACTGTCACCATGGGAACTCTCACCATGAGCACTGTCACCATGGCCACTGTCACCATGGCCACTGTCACCATAAGCACTGTCACAAAGGGAAATGTCACCATGGGCACTCTCACCATTTGCTCTGTCACCGTGGGCACTGTCACCATAAGCACTGTCACCATGAGCACTGTTCAACATGGGCACTGTCACCTAGAGCACTGCCACTGTGGGCACTATCACCGTGAGCACTGTCACCATGAGCACTGTCACCATGGACACTGTCACCATGAGCATTGTGACCTTGAGCACTGTCACCATGGGAACTCTCACCATGAGCACTGTCACCATGGGAAATGTCACCATGGGCACTATCATCATGGGCAGTGCCACCATGAGGAGTTTCACCAAGAGAACTCCAACCATGTACACCGCCAGCTTTAGCACACTCACCATGGGATGTGTCACCGTGAGTGCTGTCACCATGGGCACTGTCACCATGCGAACTGTCACTATGGGCACTGTCACCTTGGCAATGTCACCATGAGAACTGTCACTGTGGGCAATGTCACCATGGGAACTGTCACCATGAGCACTATCACCGTGAGCACTATAACCATGGGCAGTGTCACCGTGAGCAATATCACCATGAACACTGTCACCGTGAGCACTTTCACTGTGGACACTGTCACCGTGTGCACTGTCAACATGAGCAATGTCACCATGGGCACTGTCACCATGGGCAGTGTTACCATGAGCACTGTAACCATGGGCTCTCTCACGATGGACACTGTCACCATGAGCACTATCATCATGGGCAGTGCCACCAAGAGGAATTTCACCATGGGAACTCCAACCATGTACACCGCCAGCATGAGCACAGTCACCATGGGAAGTGTCACCGTAATTACTGTCACCATGGACACTTTCAACTTGGCCGCTGTCACCATGGACATTGTCATCATGAGCTCTGTTACCATGGGAAATGTCACCATAAGCATGGTCATCTTGGGAACTGCCACCATGGACACTGCCACCATGAGCACTGTAACCGTTGGCACTGCCACAGTGAGCACTATTACCATGAGCAATATCACCATGAGCACTATCACCATTTGCACTGTTACCGTGAGCATTATTACCATGCGTACTATTACCAAGGACACTGTCACCATGAGCACTGTCTCCGTGGGCATTGTAACCATGAGCACTGTCATCATGGGCACTGTCACCATGCGAAATGCCACCATTAGCTCTATCACCGTGGGCACTATCACAATGAGCACTGTATCCATGGGAACTGTCACCATGGGCACTATCACGGTGAGCACTATCACAGTGGGAACTGTCACCATGGGCACTGTCAAGATGAGCACTGTCACCATGGGAACTCTCACCATGAGCACTATCACCATGGGCACTATCACCACGGGCACTGTCACCGTGAGAATTATCACCATGAGTACTCTCACCATGAGCACTGTCACCATGGGCACTGTAACCAGGGGAACTGTCACCATGAGCAGTATCACCATGAGCACTATCAACATGGGCAGTGTCACCATGAGCACTATCACCATGGGCAGCGTCACCGTGAGCAATATCAACATGGGCACTGTCACCGTGAGCACTACTACAGTAGGCACTATCACCATGAGCACTGTCACCGTGAGCACTGTCACCGTGGGCATTGTCACCGTGTGCACTGTCACCAGGAGCACTGTCACCATGAGCACTATCACCATGGGAACTGTCACCATGGAAAAGGTCACCATGGGCAATGTCAACATGAACAATGTCACCATGGGAACTCTTACCATGAGCACTGTCACCATGGGAAATATCACAATGGGCACTGTCACCATGGGCACTGTCACCATGGGTACTGTCACCATGGGCACTTTCAACATGGGAACTGTCACAATGCGAACTGTCACCATGAGCACTATCACCAAGAGCACTATCACCAAGGGCACTGTCACCGTGAGCACTTTCACCATGAGCACTATCACAGTGGGCACTGTCACCATGAGCACTGTCATCATGGGCACTGTCACCATAGGAACGGTCACAATGAGCACTGTCACTGTGGGCACTATCACCGTGAGCACTATCACAATGGGCACTGTCACCATAGGCACTGTCACCTTGGACACTGTCACCATGAGCACTAACATCATGGGGAGTGCTACCATGAGGAATTTCACCATCGGAGTTCCGACCACGTACACCGCCAGCATGAGCACAGTCACCATGGGCAGTGCAACCATGAGCACTGTCACCATGGGCACTTTCAACATGCGCGGTGTCACCATGCGAACTGCCATGATGAGCAGTATCACCATGAGAACTATCACCAAGGGTACTGTCACCATGAACACTGTCTCCGTGGGAACTCTCACCACGAGCACTGTCATCATGGGCACTGTCACCATGGGAACTGTCAACATTAGCACTGTCACTGTGGGCACTATCACCGTGAGCACTATCACAACGGACACTGTCACCATAGGTACTGTCACCATGGACACTGTCACCACGAACACTATCATCATGGGCAGTGCCACCATGAGGAATTTCACCTTGGGAACTCCAACCGTGTACATCGGCAGCGTTAGCACAGTCACCATGGGCTGTGTCACGATGAGCACTGCCACCATGGGCACTTTCAACATGGGCACTGTCACCATGCGAACCGTCACCATGAGCACTATTACCATGAGCATTATCACCAAGGGCACTGTCAGCGTGAGCACTATCACCGTGAGCACTATCACCATGAGCACTGTCACCATGAGGATTTTCACCGTGGGCACTGTCACCATGAGCACTGTCACCATGGGCATTGTCAACATAAGCATTGTCACCATGGGATCTCTCACCATGAGCACTGTCACCATGGGAAATGTCACCATGGGCACTGTCACCATAGGCATTGTCAACATGGACACTCTCACCATGAGCACTATCATCATAGGCATTGCCACCATAAAGAATTTCACCATCGGAACTCCAACCATGTACACCGCCAGCATGAGCACATTCACCATGGGCCGTGTCACCATGAGCACTATCACCATGAGCACTATCATTAAGGGCACTGTCACCGTGAGCACTATCACCGTGAACACTTTCACCATGACTACTGTCACCGTGGGCACTATAAGCATGAGCACTATCACCATGAGCACTGTCACTGTGGGCACTGTCACTGTGTTCACTGTCACCATGAGCACTGTAACCATGAGCCCTATCACCATGGGAACTGTCACCATGGGAACGGTCACTATGGGCACTGCCAAGATGAGCACTGTCACCATGGGAACTCTCACCATGAGCACTATCACCATGGGAAATATCACCATGGGCACTGTCACCATGGGCGCTGTCACCATGAACACTGTCACCATGAGCACTATCATCATGGGCATTGCCACCATAAGGAATTTCACCATGGGAACTCCAACCATGTACACCACCAGCATGAGCACAGTCACCATGGGCAGTGCCACCATGAGCACTGTCACCATGGGCACTTTTAACATGGGCCCTGTCGCCATGCGAACTGTCACCATGAGCAGTATCTCTGTGAGCACTGTCACCATGAGCATAGTCACCGTGGTCACTGTCACCATGAGCACTGTCACCATGGGCACTGTAACAATGGGAACTTTCACCATGAGCACTATCACCGTGAGCACTATCACCATGGGCAGTGTCACCGTGAGCAATATCACCATGGGCACTGTCACTGTGACCTCTATTACCATGGGTACTATAACCAAAATCACTGTCACCGTGAGCACTGTCACCATGAGCAATGTCACCGTGGGGACTGTCACCATGGGAACTGTCACCATGTGCACTGTCATCATGGGAACTCTCACCATGAGCACTGTCACCATGGGAAATGTCACAATGGGCAGTGTCACCATGGGCACTGTCACCATGGGTAGCGTCACCATGAGCACTATTACCATGAGCACTATCACCATGAACACTATCATCACGGGCAGTGTCACCATGAGCACTATCACCGTGAGCACTATCACCATGGGCAGTGTCACCTTGAGCAATATCAACATGGGCACTGTCACCGTGAGCACTATTACGATGGGCATTATCACCATGAGCACTATCACCGTGAGCACTGTCAGTGTGGGCATTGTCACCATGTGCACTGTCAACATGAGCACTGTTACCATGAGCACTATCACCATGGGAACTGTCACCATGGGAATGGTCACCATGGGCAATCTCACCATGAGCACTGTCACCATGGGCACTGTCACCATGGGTACTCTCACCATGGGCACTTTCAACATGGGCACTGTCACCATGCGAACAGTCACAATGAGCACTATCACCATGAGCACTATCACCAAGGGCACTGTCACCGTGAGCACTGTCACAGTGGGCACTGTCAACATGAGCACTGTCACCATAGGCACTGTCACCTTGGACACTGTCACCATGAGCACTATCATCATGGGCAGTGCTACCATGAGGAATTTCACCATCGGAACTCCAACCATGTACACCGCCAGCATGAGCACAGTCATCATGGACACTGCCACTATGAGCACTGTCACCATGGGTACTTTCAACATGGGCCCTGTCACCATGCGAACTGTCTCCATGAGCACTATCACCGTGAGCACTGTCACCATGAGCATAGTCACCATGGGCAGTGTCACCATGAGCACTGCCACCATGGGCACTTTCAACATGGGCACAGTCACCATGCGAACTATCACCACGAGGACTATCACCATGAGCAATATTACCATGAACACTATCACCAAGGGCACTGTCAACGTGCGCACTATCACCATGAGCACTGTCACCGTGAGCACTGTCACCATGGGCAATTTCTACATGGCCACTGTCACCATGGGCACTGTCACCATGGACACTGTCATCATGAGCTCTGTTACCAAGGGAAATGTCACCACGAGCACTGTCATCTTGGGAACTGCCACCATGGACACTGCCACCATGAGCACTGTGACCATTGGCAGTGCCACCATGAGCACTATCACCATGAGCACTATCACCAAGGGCACTGTCACCGTGAGCACTATCACCGTGAGCACTATCACCATGAGCACTGTCACCATGAGCACTGTCACCGTGGGCACGGTCACCAAGAGCACTGTCATCTTGGGAACTGCCACCATGGACACTGCCACCATGAGCACTGTGACCATTGGCAGTGCCACCATGAGCACTATCACCATGAGCACTATCACCAAGGGCACTGTCACCGTGAGCACTATCACCGTGAGCATTATCACCATGAGCACTGTCACCATGAGCACTGTCACCGTGGGCACGGTCACCATGAGCACTGTCACCGTGGGCACTGTCATCATGGGCATTGTCACCATGGGCACTGTCACGATTAGAACTGTCACTCTGGGTATTATCACCGTGAGCACTCTCACAATGGGCACTGTCACCATAGGCACTGTAAACATGGACAGCGTCACCATGAGCACTACTGTCATGGGCAGAACTCCCGTAAGGAATTTCACAATGGGAACTCCAACCATGTACACCGCCAGCATGAGCACAGTCACCAAGGGCTGTGTCACCATGGGCACTGTCACCATGGGCACTATCACAAAGGACACTGTCATCATGAGCTCTATTACCATGGGAACTGTCACCATGAGCACTGTCCTCTTACGAACTGCCAGCACGGACACTGCCACCATGACCACTGTAACCATTGGCACTGCCAACGTGGGCACTGTCATCATGAGCACTGTCACCATGAGAACGGTCACCAGGGACACTGTCACCATGGGCACTATCAGCCAGAGCACTGTCACCATGAGCACTATCACTGTGAGCACTATCACCCTGAGCACTGTCACCGTGGGCACTGTCACCATGCGCACTGTCACCATGGGCACTGTCACCATGGGAACTGTCACCATGAGCAGCATCACCGTGAGTACTATCACCATGGACAGGGTCACCGTGAGCAATATCACCATGGGCACTGTCACCGTGAGCACTATTACCATGGGCACAATCACCATGAGCACTATCACCGTGATCACTATCACCAGGGGCACTGTCACCGGGAGCACTATCATAATGGGCACTGTCACCATGGGCACTGTCACCATGGGTACTGTCACCATGGGCACTTTCAACATGGGAACTGTCACAATGCGAACTGTCACCATGAGCACTATCACCAAGAGCACTATCACCAAGGGCACTGTCACCGTGAGCACTTTCACCATGAGCACTATCACAGTGGGCACTGTCACCATGAGCACTGTCATCATGGGCACTGTCACCATAGGAACGGTCACAATGAGCACTGTCACTGTGTGCACTATCACCGTGAGCACTATCACAATGGGCACTGTCACCATAGGCACTGTCACCTTGGACACTGTCACCATGAGCACTAACATCATGGGGAGTGCTACCATGAGGAATTTCACCATCGGAGTTCCGACCACGTACACCGCCAGCATGAGCACAGTCACCATGGGCAGTGCAACCATGAGCACTGTCACCATGGGCACTTTCAACATGCGCGGTGTCACCATGCGATCTGCCATGATGAGCAGTATCACCATGAGAACTATCACCAAGGGTACTGTCACCATGAACACTGTCTCCGTGGGAACTCTCACCACGAGCACTGTCATCATGGGCACTGTCACCATGGGAACTGTCAACATTAGCACTGTCACTGTGGGCACTATCACCGTGAGCACTATCACAACGGACACTGTCACCATAGGTACTGTCACCATGGACACTGTCACCACGAACACTATCATCATGGGCAGTGCCACCATGAGGAATTTCACCTTGGGAACTCCAACCGTGTACATCGGCAGCGTTAGCACAGTCACCATGGGCTGTGTCACGATGAGCACTGCCACCATGGGCACTTTCAACATGGGCACTGTCACCATGCGAACCGTCACCATGAGCACTATTACCATGAGCATTATCACCAAGGGCACTGTCAGCATGAGCACTATCACCGTGAGCACTATCACCATGAGGATTTTCACCGTGGGCACTGTCACCATGAGCACTGTCACCATGGGCATTGTCAACATAAGCATTGTCACCATGGGATCTCTCACCATGAGCACTGTCACCATGGGAAATGTCACCATGGGCACTGTCACCATAGGCATTGTCAACATGGACACTCTCACCATGAGCACTATCATCATAGGCATTGCCACCATAAGGAATTTCACCATCGGAACTCCAACCATGTACACCGCCAGCATGAGCACATTCACCATGGGCCGTGTCACCATGAGCACTATCACCATGAGCACTATCATTAAGGGCACTGTCACCGTGAGCACTATCACCGTGAACACTTTCACCATGACTACTGTCACCGTGGGCACTATAAGCATGAGCACTATCACCATGAGCACTGTCACTGCGGGCACTGTCACTGTGTTCACTGTCACCATGAGCACTGTAACCATGAGCCCTATCACCATGGGAACTGTCACCATGGGAACGGTCACTATGGGCACTGCCAAGATGAGCACTGTCACCATGGGAACTCTCACCATGAGCACTATCACCATGGGAAATATCACCATGGGCACTGTCACCATGGGCGCTGTCACCATGGACACTGTCACCATGAGCACTATCATCATGGGCATTGCCACCATAAGGAATTTCACCATGGGAACTCCAACCATGTACACCACCAGCATGAGCACAGTCACCATGGGCAGTGCCACCATGAGCACTGTCACCATGGGCACTTTTAACATGGGCCCTGTCGCCATGCGAACTGTCACCATGAGCAGTATCTCTGTGAGCACTGTCACCATGAGCATAGTCACCGTGGTCACTGTCACCATGAGCACTGTCACCATGGGCACTGTAACAATGGGAACTTTCACCATGAGCACTATCACCGTGAGCACTATCACCATGGGCAGTGTCACCATGGGAACTCTCACAATGAGCACTGTCACCGTGGGCACTGTCAACATGAGCACTGTCACCATGGAAATGGTCATCATGGGCGCTGTCACCATGGGCACTGTCACCATGGACACTGTCACCATGAGCACTACCATCATGGGCAGTTCCACCATAACAGTTGTACCATGGGAACTCGAACCATGTACACCTCCAACATGAGCACGGTCACCATGGGCAGGGTCAACATGAGCACTGTCACCATGGGCACTTTCAACAGGGGCAGTGTCACCATGCAAACTGCCACCATGAGCACTATCACCATGAGCACTATCACCAAGGGCACTGTCACTGTGAGCACTATCACCATGGGCACTGTCACCATGGGCATTGTCACCATGAGCACTGTCATCATGGGCACTGTCACCATGGGGACTGTCACCATTAGCACTGTCTCTGTGGACACTATCCCCGTGAGCACTATCACAATGGGCACTGGCAGCATAGGCACTGTCACCATGGACACTGTCACCATGAAAACTATCATCATGGGCAGTGCCACCATAAGGAATTTCACCATGGGAACTCCAACTATGTACACCGCCAGCATGAGCACCGTCACCATGGGCTGTGTCACGATGAGCACTGCCACCATGGGCACTTTCAACATGGGCACTGTCACCATGCGAACCGTCACCATGAGCACTATTACCATGAGCATTATCACCAAGGGCACTGTCAGCATGAGCACTATCACCGTGAGCACTATCACCATGAGGATTTTCACCGTGGGCACTGTCACCATGAGCACTGTCACCATGGGCATTGTCAACATAAGCATTGTCACCATGGGATCTCTCACCATGAGCACTGTCACCATGGGAAATGTCACCATGGGCACTGTCACCATAGGCATTGTCAACATGGACACTCTCACCATGAGCACTATCATCATAGGCATTGCCACCATAAGGAATTTCACCATCGGAACTCCAACCATGTACACCGCCAGCATGAGCACATTCACCATGGGCCGTGTCACCATGAGCACTATCACCATGAGCACTATCATTAAGGGCACTGTCACCGTGAGCACTATCACCGTGAACACTTTCACCATGACTACTGTCACCGTGGGCACTATAAGCATGAGCACTATCACCATGAGCACTGTCACTGCGGGCACTGTCACTGTGTTCACTGTCACCATGAGCACTGTAACCATGAGCCCTATCACCATGGGAACTGTCACCATGGGAACGGTCACTATGGGCACTGCCAAGATGAGCACTGTCACCATGGGAACTCTCACCATGAGCACTATCACCATGGGAAATATCACCATGGGCACTGTCACCATGGGCGCTGTCACCATGGACACTGTCACCATGAGCACTATCATCATGGGCATTGCCACCATAAGGAATTTCACCATGGGAACTCCAACCATGTACACCACCAGCATGAGCACAGTCACCATGGGCAGTGCCACCATGAGCACTGTCACCATGGGCACTTTTAACATGGGCCCTGTCGCCATGCGAACTGTCACCATGAGCAGTATCTCTGTGAGCACTGTCACCATGAGCATAGTCACCGTGGTCACTGTCACCATGAGCACTGTCACCATGGGCACTGTAACAATGGGAACTTTCACCATGAGCACTATCACCGTGAGCACTATCACCATGGGCAGTGTCACCATGGGAACTCTCACAATGAGCACTGTCACCGTGGGCACTGTCAACATGAGCACTGTCACCATGGAAATGGTCATCATGGGCGCTGTCACCATGGGCACTGTCACCATGGACACTGTCACCATGAGCACTACCATCATGGGCAGTTCCACCATAACAGTTGTACCATGGGAACTCGAACCATGTACACCTCCAACATGAGCACGGTCACCATGGGCAGGGTCAACATGAGCACTGTCACCATGGGCACTTTCAACAGGGGCAGTGTCACCATGCAAACTGCCACCATGAGCACTATCACCATGAGCACTATCACCAAGGGCACTGTCACTGTGAGCACTATCACCATGGGCACTGTCACCATGGGCATTGTCACCATGAGCACTGTCATCATGGGCACTGTCACCATGGGGACTGTCACCATTAGCACTGTCTCTGTGGACACTATCCCCGTGAGCACTATCACAATGGGCACTGGCAGCATAGGCACTGTCACCATGGACACTGTCACCATGAAAACTATCATCATGGGCAGTGCCACCATAAGGAATTTCACCATGGGAACTCCAACTATGTACACCGCCAGCATGAGCACAGTCACAATGGGCAGTGTCACCATGATCACTGCCACCATGGGCACTTTCAACATGGGCCCTGTCACCATGCGAACTATCTCCATGAGCACTATCACCGTGAGCAATGTCACCATGAGCATAGTCACCATGGGCACTGTAACCATGGGGACTTTCACCCTGAGCACTATCACCCTGAGCACTATCACCATGGGCAGGGTCACCGTGAGCAATATCACCATGGGAACTGTCACCATGAGCACTATTAACATGTGTACTATCACCAAGGGCACTGTCACCATGAGCACTATCACCATGAGCACTGTCACCGTTGGCACTGTCACCATGAGCAGTATTACCATGAGCACTATCACCAAGGGCACTGTCAATGTGAGCACTATCACCGTGAGCACTATCACCATGGGCACTGTCTCTGTGAACAATATCACCATGCGCAGTGTCACCGTGAGCCCTATTACCATGGGAACTATCACCAAGGGCACTGTCACTGTGAGCACTGTCACCATGAGCACTGTCACCGTGGGCACTATCAACATGAGGACTATAACCATGGGCACTGTCACCGTGAGCAATATCACCATGAACACTGTAACCATGGGAAATGTCACCGTGGGCACTGTCACCATGTGCACTGTCAACATGAGCACTGTCACCATGGGAAATGTCACCATGGACGCTGTCACCATGGGCATGGTCAACATGATCATTGTCACCATGGGCAGTGTCACCATGAGCACTATTACCATGCGCACTATCACCATGAGCACTATCACCGTGAACACTGTCACCATGAGCACTGTCACCATGAACACTATCACCAATGGCACTGTCACTGTGAGCAGTGTCACCGTGAGCACTGTCACAGTGGGCAGTGTCACCGTGTGCACTGTCACAATGAGCACTGTCACCATGGGAACTATGACCATAGGAATGGTCACCATGGGCACTGTCAAGATGAGCACTGTCACCATGGGAACTCTCACCATGAGCACTGTCATCTTGGGAACTGCCACCATTGACAATGCCAGCATGAGAACGGTAACCATTGGCACTGCCACAGTGAGCACTGTCACCGCGGGCACTGTCACCATGAGCACTGTCATCATGGGCAATGTCACCATGGGCACTGTCACGATTAGAACTGTCACTCTGGGTATTATCACCGTGAGCACTCTCACAATGGGCACTGTCACCATAGGCACTGTAAACATGGACAGCGTCACCATGAGCACTACTGTCATGGGCAGAACTCCCGTAAGGAATTTCACAATGGGAACTCCAACCATGTACACCGCCAGCATGAGCACAGTCACCAAGGGCTGTGTCACCATGGGCACTGTCACCATGGGCACTATCACAAAGGACACTGTCATCATGAGCTCTATTACCATGGGAACTGTCACCATGAGCACTGTCCTCTTACGAACTGCCAGCACGGACACTGCCACCATGACCACTGTAACCATTGGCACTGCCAACGTGGGCACTGTCATCATGAGCACTGTCACCATGAGAACGGTCACCAGGGACACTGTCACCATGGGCACTATCAGCCAGAGCACTGTCACCATGAGCACTATCACTGTGAGCACTATCACCCTGAGCACTGTCACCGTGGGCACTGTCACCATGCGCACTGTCACCATGGGCACTGTCACCATGGGAACTGTCACCATGAGCAGCATCACCGTGAGTACTATCACCATGGACAGGGTCACCGTGAGCAATATCACCATGGGCACTGTCACCGTGAGCACTATTACCATGGGCACAATCACCATGAGCACTATCACCGTGATCACTGTCACCGAGGGCACTGTCACCATGAGCACTATCTCCATGAGCACTATCACCAGGGGCACTGTCACCGGGAGCACTATCATAATGGGCACTGTCACCATGGGCACTGTCACCATGGGTACTGTCACCATGGGCACTTTCAACATGGGAACTGTCACAATGCGAACTGTCACCATGAGCACTATCACCAAGAGCACTATCACCAAGGGCACTGTCACCGTGAGCACTTTCACCATGAGCACTATCACAGTGGGCACTGTCACCATGAGCACTGTCATCATGGGCACTGTCACCATAGGAACGGTCACAATGAGCACTGTCACTGTGGGCACTATCACCCTGAGCACTATCACAATGGGCACTGTCACCATAGGCACTGTCACCTTGGACACTGTCACCATGAGCACTAACATCATGGGGAGTGCTACCATGAGGAATTTCACCATCGGAGTTCCGACCACGTACACCGCCAGCATGAGCACAGTCACCATGGGCAGTGCAACCATGAGCACTGTCACCATGGGCACTTTCAACATGCCCGGTGTCACCATGCGATCTGCCATGATGAGCAGTATCACCATGAGAACTATCACCAAGGGTACTGTCACCATGAACACTGTCTCCGTGGGAACTCTCACCACGAGCACTGTCATCATGGGCACTGTCACCATGGGAACTGTCAACATTAGCACTGTCACTGTGGGCACTATCACCGTGAGCACTATCACAACGGACACTGTCACCATAGGTACTGTCACCATGGACACTGTCACCACGAACACTATCATCATGGGCAGTGCCACCATGAGGAATTTCACCTTGGGAACTCCAACCGTGTACATCGGCAGCGTTAGCACAGTCACCATGGGCTGTGTCACGATGAGCACTGCCACCATGGGCACTTTCAACATGGGCACTGTCACCATGCGAACCGTCACCATGAGCACTATTACCATGAGCATTATCACCAAGGGCACTGTCAGCATGAGCACTATCACCGTGAGCACTATCACCATGAGCACTGTCACCATGAGGATTTTCACCGTGGGCACTGTCACCATGAGCACTGTCACCATGGGCATTGTCAACATAAGCATTGTCACCATGGGATCTCTCACCATGAGCACTGTCACCATGGGAAATGTCACCATGGGCACTGTCACCATAGGCATTGTCAACATGGACACTCTCACCATGAGCACTATCATCATAGGCATTGCCACCATAAGGAATTTCACCATCGGAACTCCAACCATGTACACCGCCAGCATGAGCACATTCACCATGGGCCGTGTCACCATGAGCACTATCACCATGAGCACTATCATTAAGGGCACTGTCACCGTGAGCACTATCACCGTGAACACTTTCACCATGACTACTGTCACCGTGGGCACTATAAGCATGAGCACTATCACCATGAGCACTGTCACTGCGGGCACTGTCACTGTGTTCACTGTCACCATGAGCACTGTAACCATGAGCCCTATCACCATGGGAACTGTCACCATGGGAACGGTCACTATGGGCACTGCCAAGATGAGCACTGTCACCATGGGAACTCTCACCATGAGCACTATCACCATGGGAAATATCACCATGGGCACTGTCACCATGGGCGCTGTCACCATGGACACTGTCACCATGAGCACTATCATCATGGGCATTGCCACCATAAGGAATTTCACCATGGGAACTCCAACCATGTACACCACCAGCATGAGCACAGTCACCATGGGCAGTGCCACCATGAGCACTGTCACCATGGGCACTTTTAACATGGGCCCTGTCACCATGCGAACTGTCACCATGAGCAGTATCTCTGTGAGCACTGTCACCATGAGCATAGTCACCGTGGTCACTGTCACCATGAGCACTGTCACCATGGGCACTGTAACAATGGGAACTTTCACCATGAGCACTATCACCGTGAGCACTATCACCATGGGCAGTGTCACCATGGGAACTCTCACAATGAGCACTGTCACCGTGGGCACTGTCAACATGAGCACTGTCACCATGGAAATGGTCATCATGGGCGCTGTCACCATGGGCACTGTCACCATGGACACTGTCACCATGAGCACTACCATCATGGGCAGTTCCACCATAACAGTTGTACCATGGGAACTCGAACCATGTACACCTCCAACATGAGCACGGTCACCATGGGCAGGGTCAACATGAGCACTGTCACCATGGGCACTTTCAACAGGGGCAGTGTCACCATGCAAACTGCCACCATGAGCACTATCACCATGAGCACTATCACCAAGGGCACTGTCACTGTGAGCACTATCACCATGGGCACTGTCACCATGGGCATTGTCACCATGAGCACTGTCATCATGGGCACTGTCACCATGGGGACTGTCACCATTAGCACTGTCTCTGTGGACACTATCCCCGTGAGCACTATCACAATGGGCACTGGCAGCATAGGCACTGTCACCATGGACACTGTCACCATGAAAACTATCATCATGGGCAGTGCCACCATAAGGAATTTCACCATGGGAACTCCAACTATGTACACCGCCAGCATGAGCACAGTCACAATGGGCAGTGTCACCATGATCACTGCCACCATGCGCACTTTCAACATGGGCCCTGTCACCATGCGAACTATCTCCATGAGCACTATCACCGTGAGCAATGTCACCATGAGCATAGTCACCATGGGCACTGTAACCATGGGGACTTTCACCCTGAGCACTATCACCCTGAGCACTATCACCATGGGCAGGGTCACCGTGAGCAATATCACCATGGGAACTGTCACCATGAGCACTATTAACATGTGTACTATCACCAAGGGCACTGTCACCATGAGCACTATCACCATGAGCACTGTCACCGTTGGCACTGTCACCATGAGCAGTATTACCATGAGCACTATCACCAAGGGCACTGTCAATGTGAGCACTATCACCGTGAGCACTATCACCATGGGCACTGTCTCTGTGAACAATATCACCATGCGCAGTGTCACCGTGAGCCCTATTACCATGGGAACTATCACCAAGGGCACTGTCACTGTGAGCACTGTCACCATGGGCACTGTCACCGTGAGCAATATCACCATGAACACTGTAACCATGGGAAATGTCACCGTGGGCACTGTCACCATGTGCACTGTCAACATGAGCACTGTCACCATGGGAAATGTCACCATGGACGCTATCACCATGGGCATGGTCAACATGATCATTGTCACCATGGGCAGTGTCACCATGAGCACTATTACCATGCGCACTATCACCATGAGCACTATCACCGTGAACACTGTCACCATGAGCACTGTCATCATGGGCAATGTCACCATGGGCACTGTCACGATTAGAACTGTCACTCTGGGTATTATCACCGTGAGCACTCTCACAATGGGCACTGTCACCATAGGCACTGTAAACATGGACAGCGTCACCATGAGCACTACTGTCATGGGCAGAACTCCCGTAAGGAATTTCACAATGGGAACTCCAACCATGTACACCGCCAGCATGAGCACAGTCACCAAGGGCTGTGTCACCATGGGCACTGTCACCATGGGCACTATCACAAAGGACACTGTCATCATGAGCTCTATTACCATGGGAACTGTCACCATGAGCACTGTCCTCTTACGAACTGCCAGCACGGACACTGCCACCATGACCACTGTAACCATTGGCACTGCCAACGTGGGCACTGTCATCATGAGCACTGTCACCATGAGAACGGTCACCAGGGACACTGTCACCATGGGCACTATCAGCCAGAGCACTGTCACCATGAGCACTATCACTGTGAGCACTATCACCCTGAGCACTGTCACCGTGGGCACTGTCACCATGCGCACTGTCACCATGGGCACTGTCACCATGGGAACTGTCACCATGAGCAGCATCACCGTGAGTACTATCACCATGGACAGGGTCACCGTGAGCAATATCACCATGGGCACTGTCACCGTGAGCACTATTACCATGGGCACAATCACCATGAGCACTATCACCGTGATCACTGTCACTGAGGGCACTCTCACCATGAGCACTGTCACAGTGGGCACTGTCAACATGAGCACTGTCACCATAGGCACTGTCACCATGGACACTGTCACCATGAGCACTATCATCATGGGCAGTGCTACCATGAGGAATTTCACCATCGGAACTCCAACCAAGTACACCGCCAGCATGAGCACAGTCATCATGGACACTGCCACTATGAGCACTGTCACCATGGGTACTTTCAACATGGGCCCTGTCACCATGCGAACTGTCTCCATGAGCACTATCACCGTGAGCACTGTCACCATGAGCATAGTCACCATGGGCAGTGTCACCATGAGCACTGCCACCATGGGCACTTTCAACATGGGCACAGTCACCATGCGAACTATCACCACGAGGACTATCACCATGAGCAATATTACCATGAACACTATCACCAAGGGCACTGTCAACGTGTGCACTATCACCATGAGCACTGTCACCGTGAGCACTGTCACCATGGGCAATTTCTACTTGGCCACTGTCACCATGGGCACTGTCACCATGGACACTGTCATCATGAGCTCTGTTACCAAGGGAAATGTCACCACGAGCACTGTCATCTTGGGAACTGCCACCATGGACACTGCCACCATGAGCACTGTGACCATTGGCAGTGCCACCATGAGCACTATCACCATGAGCACTATCACCAAGGGTACTGTCACCGTGAGCACTATCACCGTGAGCACTATCACCATGAGCACTGTCACCATGAGCACTGTCACCGTGGGCACGGTCACCAAGAGCACTGTCATCTTGGGAACTGCCACCATGGACACTGCCACCATGAGCACTGTGACCATTGGCAGTGCCACCATGAGCACTATCACCATGAGCACTATCACCAAGGGCACTGTCACCGTGAGCACTATCACCGTGAGCACTATCACCATGAGCACTGTCACCATGAGCACTGTCACCGTGGGCACGGTCACCATGAGCACTGTCACCGTGGGCACTGTCACCATGAGCACTGTCATTATGGGCAATGTCACCATGGGCACTGTCACGATTAGAACTGTCACTCTGGGTATTATCACCGTGAGCACTCTCACAATGGGCACTGTCACCATAGGCACTGTAAACATGGACAGCGTCACCATGAGCACTACTGTCATGGGCAGAACTCCCGTAAGGAATTTCACAATGGGAACTCCAACCATGTACACCGCCAGCATGAGCACAGTCACCAAGGGCTGTGTCACCATGGGCACTGTCACCATGGGCACTATCACAAAGGACACTGTCATCATGAGCTCTATTACCATGGGAACTGTCACCATGAGCACTGTCCTCTTACGAACTGCCAGCACGGACACTGCCACCATGACCACTGTAACCATTGGCACTGCCAACGTGGGCACTGTCATCATGAGCACTGTCACCATGAGAACGGTCACCAGGGACACTGTCACCATGGGCACTATCAGCCAGAGCACTGTCACCATGAGCACTATCACTGTGAGCACTATCACCCTGAGCACTGTCACCGTGGGCACTGTCACCATGCGCACTGTCACCATGGGCACTGTCACCATGGGAACTGTCACCATGAGCAGCATCACCATGAGTACTATCACCATGGACAGGGTCACCGTGAGCAATATCACCATGGGCACTGTCACCGTGAGCACTATTACCATGGGCACAATCACCATGAGCACTATCACCGTGATCACTGTCACCGAGGGCACTGTCACCATGAGCACTATCTCCATGAGCACTATCACCAGGGGCACTGTCACCGGGAGCACTATCATAATGGGCACTGTCACCATGGGCACTGTCACCATGGGTACTGTCACCATGGGCACTTTCAACATGGGAACTGTCACAATGCGAACTGTCACCATGAGCACTATCACCAAGAGCACTATCACCAAGGGCACTGTCACCGTGAGCACTTTCACCATGAGCACTATCACAGTGGGCACTGTCACCATGAGCACTGTCATCATGGGCACTGTCACCATAGGAACGGTCACAATGAGCACTGTCACTGTGGGCACTATCACCGTGAGCACTATCACAATGGGCACTGTCACCATAGGCACTGTCACCTTGGACACTGTCACCATGAGCACTAACATCATCGGGAGTGCTACCATGAGGAATTTCACCATCGGAGTTCCGACCACGTACACCGCCAGCATGAGCACAGTCACCATGGGCAGTGCAACCATGAGCACTGTCACCATGGGCACTTTCAACATGCGCGGTGTCACCATGCGATCTGCCATGATGAGCAGTATCACCATGAGAACTATCACCAAGGGTACTGTCACCATGAACACTGTCTCCGTGGGAACTCTCACCACGAGCACTGTCATCATGGGCACTGTCACCATGGGAACTGTCAACATTAGCACTGTCACTGTGGGCACTATCACCGTGAGCACTATCACAACGGACACTGTCACCATAGGTACTGTCACCATGGACACTGTCACCACGAACACTATCATCATGGGCAGTGCCACCATGAGGAATTTCACCTTGGGAACTCCAACCGTGTACATCGGCAGCGTTAGCACAGTCACCATGGGCTGTGTCACGATGAGCACTGCCACCATGGGCACTTTCAACATGGGCACTGTCACCATGCGAACCGTCACCATGAGCACTATTACCATGAGCATTATCACCAAGGGCACTGTCAGCATGAGCACTATCACCGTGAGCACTATCACCAT
Organism: Balaenoptera ricei; assembly: GCF_028023285.1. Lineage (NCBI taxonomy): Eukaryota > Metazoa > Chordata > Mammalia > Artiodactyla > Balaenopteridae > Balaenoptera > Balaenoptera ricei. The sequence continues at coordinate 103,500,292 of NC_082654.1, forward strand.
GAGGATTTTCACCGTGGGCACTGTCACCATGAGCACTGTCACCATGGGCATTGTCAACATAAGCATTGTCACCATGGGATCTCTCACCATGAGCACTGTCACCATGGGAAATGTCACCATGGGCACTGTCACCATAGGCATTGTCAACATGGACACTCTCACCATGAGCACTATCATCATAGGCATTGCCACCATAAGGAATTTCACCATCGGAACTCCAACCATGTACACCGCCAGCATGAGCACATTCACCATGGGCCGTGTCACCATGAGCACTATCACCATGAGCACTATCATTAAGGGCACTGTCACCGTGAGCACTATCACCGTGAACACTTTCACCATGACTACTGTCACCGTGGGCACTATAAGCATGAGTACTATCACCATGAGCACTGTCACTGCGGGCACTGTCACTGTGTTCACTGTCACCATGAGCACTGTAACCATGAGCCCTATCACCATGGGAACTGTCACCATGGGAACGGTCACTATGGGCACTGCCAAGATGAGCACTGTCACCATGGGAACTCTCACCATGAGCACTATCACCATGGGAAATATCACCATGGGCACTGTCACCATGGGCGCTGTCACCATGGACACTGTCACCATGAGCACTATCATCATGGGCATTGCCACCATAAGGAATTTCACCATGGGAACTCCAACCATGTACACCACCAGCATGAGCACAGTCACCATGGGCAGTGCCACCATGAGCACTGTCACCATGGGCACTTTTAACATGGGCCCTGTCGCCATGCGAACTGTCACCATGAGCAGTATCTCTGTGAGCACTGTCACCATGAGCATAGTCACCGTGGTCACTGTCACCATGAGCACTGTCACCATGGGCACTGTAACAATGGGAACTTTCACCATGAGCACTATCACCGTGAGCACTATCACCATGGGCAGTGTCACCATGGGAACTCTCACAATGAGCACTGTCACCGTGGGCACTGTCAACATGAGCACTGTCACCATGGAAATGGTCATCATGGGCGCTGTCACCATGGGCACTGTCACCATGGACACTGTCACCATGAGCACTACCATCATGGGCAGTTCCACCATAACAGTTGTACCATGGGAACTCGAACCATGTACACCTCCAACATGAGCACGGTCACCATGGGCAGGGTCAACATGAGCACTGTCACCATGGGCACTTTCAACAGGGGCAGTGTCACCATGCAAACTGCCACCATGAGCACTATCACCATGAGCACTATCACCAAGGGCACTGTCACTGTGAGCACTATCACCATGGGCACTGTCACCATGGGCATTGTCACCATGAGCACTGTCATCATGGGCACTGTCACCATGGGGACTGTCACCATTAGCACTGTCTCTGTGGACACTATCCCCGTGAGCACTATCACAATGGGCACTGGCAGCATAGGCACTGTCACCATGGACACTGTCACCATGAAAACTATCATCATGGGCAGTGCCACCATAAGGAATTTCACCATGGGAACTCCAACTATGTACACCGCCAGCATGAGCACAGTCACAATGGGCAGTGTCACCATGATCACTGCCACCATGGGCACTTTCAACATGGGCCCTGTCACCATGCGAACTATCTCCATGAGCACTATCACCGTGAGCAATGTCACCATGAGCATAGTCACCATGGGCACTGTAACCATGGGGACTTTCACCCTGAGCACTATCACCCTGAGCACTATCACCATGGGCAGGGTCACCGTGAGCAATATCACCATGGGAACTGTCACCATGAGCACTATTAACATGTGTACTATCACCAAGGGCACTGTCACCATGAGCACTATCACCATGAGCACTGTCACCGTTGGCACTGTCACCATGAGCAGTATTACCATGAGCACTATCACCAAGGGCACTGTCAATGTGAGCACTATCACCGTGAGCACTATCACCATGGGCACTGTCTCTGTGAACAATATCACCATGCGCAGTGTCACCGTGAGCCCTATTACCATGGGAACTATCACCAAGGGCACTGTCACTGTGAGCACTGTCACCATGAGCACTGTCACCGTGGGCACTATCAACATGAGGACTATAACCATGGGCACTGTCACCGTGAGCAATATCACCATGAACACTGTAACCATGGGAAATGTCACCGTGGGCACTGTCACCATGTGCACTGTCAACATGAGCACTGTCACCATGGGAAATGTCACCATGGACGCTGTCACCATGGGCATGGTCAACATGATCATTGTCACCATGGGCAGTGTCACCATGAGCACTATTACCATGCGCACTATCACCATGAGCACTATCACCGTGAACACTGTCACCATGAGCACTGTCACCATGAACACTATCACCAATGGCACTGTCACTGTGAGCAGTGTCACCGTGAGCACTGTCACAGTGGGCAGTGTCACCGTGTGCACTGTCACAATGAGCACTATCACCATGGGAACTATGACCATAGGAATGGTCACCATGGGCACTGTCAAGATGAGCACTGTCACCATGGGAACTCTCACCATGAGCACTGTCATCTTGGGAACTGCCACCATTGACAATGCCAGCATGAGAACGGTAACCATTGGCACTGCCACAGTGAGCACTGTCACCGCGGGCACTGTCACCATGAGCACTGTCATCATGGGCAATGTCACCATGGGCACTGTCACGATTAGAACTGTCACTCTGGGTATTATCACCGTGAGCACTCTCACAATGGGCACTGTCACCATAGGCACTGTAAACATGGACAGCGTCACCATGAGCACTACTGTCATGGGCAGAACTCCCGTAAGGAATTTCACAATGGGAACTCCAACCATGTACACCGCCAGCATGAGCACAGTCACCAAGGGCTGTGTCACCATGGGCACTGTCACCATGGGCACTATCACAAAGGACACTGTCATCATGAGCTCTATTACCATGGGAACTGTCACCATGAGCACTGTCCTCTTACGAACTGCCAGCACGGACACTGCCACCATGACCACTGTAACCATTGGCACTGCCAACGTGGGCACTGTCATCATGAGCACTGTCACCATGAGAACGGTCACCAGGGACACTGTCACCATGGGCACTATCAGCCAGAGCACTGTCACCATGAGCACTATCACTGTGAGCACTATCACCCTGAGCACTGTCACCGTGGGCACTGTCACCATGCGCACTGTCACCATGGGCACTGTCACCATGGGAACTGTCACCATGAGCAGCATCACCGTGAGTACTATCACCATGGACAGGGTCACCGTGAGCAATATCACCATGGGCACTGTCACCGTGAGCACTATTACCATGGGCACAATCACCATGAGCACTATCACCGTGATCACTGTCACCGAGGGCACTGTCACCATGAGCACTATCTCCATGAGCACTATCACCAGGGGCACTGTCACCGGGAGCACTATCATAATGGGCACTGTCACCATGGGCACTGTCACCATGGGTACTGTCACCATGGGCACTTTCAACATGGGAACTGTCACAATGCGAACTGTCACCATGAGCACTATCACCAAGAGCACTATCACCAAGGGCACTGTCACCGTGAGCACTTTCACCATGAGCACTATCACAGTGGGCACTGTCACCATGAGCACTGTCATCATGGGCACTGTCACCATAGGAACGGTCACAATGAGCACTGTCACTGTGGGCACTATCACCGTGAGCACTATCACAATGGGCACTGTCACCATAGGCACTGTCACCTTGGACACTGTCACCATGAGCACTAACATCATGGGGAGTGCTACCATGAGGAATTTCACCATCGGAGTTCCGACCACGTACACCGCCAGCATGAGCACAGTCACCATGGGCAGTGCAACCATGAGCACTGTCACCATGGGCACTTTCAACATGCCCGGTGTCACCATGCGATCTGCCATGATGAGCAGTATCACCATGAGAACTATCACCAAGGGTACTGTCACCATGAACACTGTCTCCGTGGGAACTCTCACCACGAGCACTGTCATCATGGGCACTGTCACCATGGGAACTGTCAACATTAGCACTGTCACTGTGGGCACTATCACCGTGAGCACTATCACAACGGACACTGTCACCATAGGTACTGTCACCATGGACACTGTCACCACGAACACTATCATCATGGGCAGTGCCACCATGAGGAATTTCACCTTGGGAACTCCAACCGTGTACATCGGCAGCGTTAGCACAGTCACCATGGGCTGTGTCACGATGAGCACTGCCACCATGGGCACTTTCAACATGGGCACTGTCACCATGCGAACCGTCACCATGAGCACTATTACCATGAGCATTATCACCAAGGGCACTGTCAGCATGAGCACTATCACCGTGAGCACTATCACCATGAGCACTGTCACCATGAGGATTTTCACCGTGGGCACTGTCACCATGAGCACTGTCACCATGGGCATTGTCAACATAAGCATTGTCACCATGGGATCTCTCACCATGAGCACTGTCACCATGGGAAATGTCACCATGGGCACTGTCACCATAGGCATTGTCAACATGGACACTCTCACCATGAGCACTATCATCATAGGCATTGCCACCATAAGGAATTTCACCATCGGAACTCCAACCATGTACACCGCCAGCATGAGCACATTCACCATGGGCCGTGTCACCATGAGCACTATCACCATGAGCACTATCATTAAGGGCACTGTCACCGTGAGCACTATCACCGTGAACACTTTCACCATGACTACTGTCACCGTGGGCACTATAAGCATGAGCACTATCACCATGAGCACTGTCACTGCGGGCACTGTCACTGTGTTCACTGTCACCATGAGCACTGTAACCATGAGCCCTATCACCATGGGAACTGTCACCATGGGAACGGTCACTATGGGCACTGCCAAGATGAGCACTGTCACCATGGGAACTCTCACCATGAGCACTATCACCATGGGAAATATCACCATGGGCACTGTCACCATGGGCGCTGTCACCATGGACACTGTCACCATGAGCACTATCATCATGGGCATTGCCACCATAAGGAATTTCACCATGGGAACTCCAACCATGTACACCACCAGCATGAGCACAGTCACCATGGGCAGTGCCACCATGAGCACTGTCACCATGGGCACTTTTAACATGGGCCCTGTCGCCATGCGAACTGTCACCATGAGCAGTATCTCTGTGAGCACTGTCACCATGAGCATAGTCACCGTGGTCACTGTCACCATGAGCACTGTCACCATGGGCACTGTAACAATGGGAACTTTCACCATGAGCACTATCACCGTGAGCACTATCACCATGGGCAGTGTCACCATGGGAACTCTCACAATGAGCACTGTCACCGTGGGCACTGTCAACATGAGCACTGTCACCATGGAAATGGTCATCATGGGCGCTGTCACCATGGGCACTGTCACCATGGACACTGTCACCATGAGCACTACCATCATGGGCAGTTCCACCATAACAGTTGTACCATGGGAACTCGAACCATGTACACCTCCAACATGAGCACGGTCACCATGGGCAGGGTCAACATGAGCACTGTCACCATGGGCACTTTCAACAGGGGCAGTGTCACCATGCAAACTGCCACCATGAGCACTATCACCATGAGCACTATCACCAAGGGCACTGTCACTGTGAGCACTATCACCATGGGCACTGTCACCATGGGCATTGTCACCATGAGCACTGTCATCATGGGCACTGTCACCATGGGGACTGTCACCATTAGCACTGTCTCTGTGGACACTATCCCCGTGAGCACTATCACAATGGGCACTGGCAGCATAGGCACTGTCACCATGGACACTGTCACCATGAAAACTATCATCATGGGCAGTGCCACCATAAGGAATTTCACCATGGGAACTCCAACTATGTACACCGCCAGCATGAGCACAGTCACAATGGGCAGTGTCACCATGATCACTGCCACCATGGGCACTTTCAACATGGGCCCTGTCACCATGCGAACTATCTCCATGAGCACTATCACCGTGAGCAATGTCACCATGAGCATAGTCACCATGGGCACTGTAACCATGGGGACTTTCACCCTGAGCACTATCACCCTGAGCACTATCACCATGGGCAGGGTCACCGTGAGCAATATCACCATGGGAACTGTCACCATGAGCACTATTAACATGTGTACTATCACCAAGGGCACTGTCACCATGAGCACTATCACCATGAGCACTGTCACCGTTGGCACTGTCACCATGAGCAGTATTACCATGAGCACTATCACCAAGGGCACTGTCAATGTGAGCACTATCACCGTGAGCACTATCACCATGGGCACTGTCTCTGTGAACAATATCACCATGCGCAGTGTCACCGTGAGCCCTATTACCATGGGAACTATCACCAAGGGCACTGTCACTGTGAGCACTGTCACCATGAGCACTGTCACCGTGGGCACTATCAACATGAGGACTATAACCATGGGCACTGTCACCGTGAGCAATATCACCATGAACACTGTAACCATGGGAAATGTCACCGTGGGCACTGTCACCATGTGCACTGTCAACATGAGCACTGTCACCATGGGAAATGTCACCATGGACGCTGTCACCATGGGCATGGTCAACATGATCATTGTCACCATGGGCAGTGTCACCATGAGCACTATTACCATGCGCACTATCACCATGAGCACTATCACCGTGAACACTGTCACCATGAGCACTGTCATCATGGGCAATGTCACCATGGGCACTGTCACGATTAGAACTGTCACTCTGGGTATTATCACCGTGAGCACTCTCACAATGGGCACTGTCACCATAGGCACTGTAAACATGGACAGCGTCACCATGAGCACTACTGTCATGGGCAGAACTCCCGTAAGGAATTTCACAATGGGAACTCCAACCATGTACACCGCCAGCATGAGCACAGTCACCAAGGGCTGTGTCACCATGGGCACTGTCACCATGGGCACTATCACAAAGGACACTGTCATCATGAGCTCTATTACCATGGGAACTGTCACCATGAGCACTGTCCTCTTACGAACTGCCAGCACGGACACTGCCACCATGACCACTGTAACCATTGGCACTGCCAACGTGGGCACTGTCATCATGAGCACTGTCACCATGAGAACGGTCACCAGGGACACTGTCACCATGGGCACTATCAGCCAGAGCACTGTCACCATGAGCACTATCACTGTGAGCACTATCACCCTGAGCACTGTCACCGTGGGCACTGTCACCATGCGCACTGTCACCATGGGCACTGTCACCATGGGAACTGTCACCATGAGCAGCATCACCGTGAGTACTATCACCATGGACAGGGTCACCGTGAGCAATATCACCATGGGCACTGTCACCGTGAGCACTATTACCATGGGCACAATCACCATGAGCACTATCACCGTGATCACTGTCACTGAGGGCACTGTCACCATGAGCACTGTCACAGTGGGCACTGTCAACATGAGCACTGTCACCATAGGCACTGTCACCATGGACACTGTCACCATGAGCACTATCATCATGGGCAGTGCTACCATGAGGAATTTCACCATCGGAACTCCAACCAAGTACACCGCCAGCATGAGCACAGTCATCATGGACACTGCCACTATGAGCACTGTCACCATGGGTACTTTCAACATGGGCCCTGTCACCATGCGAACTGTCTCCATGAGCACTATCACCGTGAGCACTGTCACCATGAGCATAGTCACCATGGGCAGTGTCACCATGAGCACTGCCACCATGGGCACTTTCAACATGGGCACAGTCACCATGCGAACTATCACCACGAGGACTATCACCATGAGCAATATTACCATGAACACTATCACCAAGGGCACTGTCAACGTGCGCACTATCACCATGAGCACTGTCACCGTGAGCACTGTCACCATGGGCAATTTCTACTTGGCCACTGTCACCATGGGCACTGTCACCATGGACACTGTCATCATGAGCTCTGTTACCAAGGGAAATGTCACCACGAGCACTGTCATCTTGGGAACTGCCACCATGGACACTGCCACCATGAGCACTGTGACCATTGGCAGTGCCACCATGAGCACTATCACCATGAGCACTATCACCAAGGGTACTGTCACCGTGAGCACTATCACCGTGAGCACTATCACCATGAGCACTGTCACCATGAGCACTGTCACCGTGGGCACGGTCACCAAGAGCACTGTCATCTTGGGAACTGCCACCATGGACACTGCCACCATGAGCACTGTGACCATTGGCATTGCCACCATGAGCACTATCACCATGAGCACTATCACCAAGGGCACTGTCACCGTGAGCACTATCACCGTGAGCACTATCACCATGAGCACTGTCACCATGAGCACTGTCACCGTGGGCACGGTCACCATGAGCACTGTCACCGTGGGCACTGTCACCATGAGCACTGTCATCATGGGCAATGTCACCATGGGCACTGTCACGATTAGAACTGTCACTCTGGGTATTATCACCGTGAGCACTCTCACAATGGGCACTGTCACCATAGGCACTGTAAACATGGACAGCGTCACCATGAGCACTACTGTCATGGGCAGAACTCCCGTAAGGAATTTCACAATGGGAACTCCAACCATGTACACCGCCAGCATGAGCACAGTCACCAAGGGCTGTGTCACCATGGGCACTGTCACCATGGGCACTATCACAAAGGACACTGTCATCATGAGCTCTATTACCATGGGAACTGTCACCATGAGCACTGTCCTCTTACGAACTGCCAGCACGGACACTGCCACCATGACCACTGTAACCATTGGCACTGCCAACGTGGGCACTGTCATCATGAGCACTGTCACCATGAGAACGGTCACCAGGGACACTGTCACCATGGGCACTATCAGCCAGAGCACTGTCACCATGAGCACTATCACTGTGAGCACTATCACCCTGAGCACTGTCACCGTGGGCACTGTCACCATGCGCACTGTCACCATGGGCACTGTCACCATGGGAACTGTCACCATGAGCAGCATCACCGTGAGTACTATCACCATGGACAGGGTCACCGTGAGCAATATCACCATGGGCACTGTCACCGTGAGCACTATTACCATGGGCACAATCACCATGAGCACTATCACCGTGATCACTGTCACCGAGGGCACTGTCACCATGAGCACTATCTCCATGAGCACTATCACCAGGGGCACTGTCACCGGGAGCACTATCATAATGGGCACTGTCACCATGGGCACTGTCACCATGGGTACCGTCACCATGGGCACTTTCAACATGGGAACTGTCACAATGCGAACTGTCACCATGAGCACTATCACCAAGAGCACTATCACCAAGGGCACTGTCACCGTGAGCACTTTCACCATGAGCACTATCACAGTGGGCACTGTCACCATGAGCACTGTCATCATGGGCACTGTCACCATAGGAACGGTCACAATGAGCACTGTCACTGTGGGCACTATCACCGTGAGCACTATCACAATGGGCACTGTCACCATAGGCACTGTCACCTTGGACACTGTCACCATGAGCACTAACATCATGGGGAGTGCTACCATGAGGAATTTCACCATCGGAGTTCCGACCACGTACACCGCCAGCATGAGCACAGTCACCATGGGCAGTGCAACCATGAGCACTGTCACCATGGGCACTTTCAACATGCGCGGTGTCACCATGCGATCTGCCATGATGAGCAGTATCACCATGAGAACTATCACCAAGGGTACTGTCACCATGAACACTGTCTCCGTGGGAACTCTCACCACGAGCACTGTCATCATGGGCACTGTCACCATGGGAACTGTCAACATTAGCACTGTCACTGTGGGCACTATCACCGTGAGCACTATCACAACGGACACTGTCACCATAGGTACTGTCACCATGGACACTGTCACCACGAACACTATCATCATGGGCAGTGCCACCATGAGGAATTTCACCTTGGGAACTCCAACCGTGTACATCGGCAGCGTTAGCACAGTCACCATGGGCTGTGTCACGATGAGCACTGCCACCATGGGCACTTTCAACATGGGCACTGTCACCATGCGAACCGTCACCATGAGCACTATTACCATGAGCATTATCACCAAGGGCACTGTCAGCATGAGCACTATCACCGTGAGCACTATCACCATGAGCACTGTCACCATGAGGATTTTCACCGTGGGCACTGTCACCATGAGCACTGTCACCATGGGCATTGTCAACATAAGCATTGTCACCATGGGATCTCTCACCATGAGCACTGTCACCATGGGAAATGTCACCATGGGCACTGTCACCATAGGCATTGTCAACATGGACACTCTCACCATGAGCACTATCATCATAGGCATTGCCACCATAAGGAATTTCACCATCGGAACTCCAACCATGTACACCGCCAGCATGAGCACATTCACCATGGGCCGTGTCACCATGAGCACTATCACCATGAGCACTATCATTAAGGGCACTGTCACCGTGAGCACTATCACCGTGAACACTTTCACCATGACTACTGTCACCGTGGGCACTATAAGCATGAGCACTATCACCATGAGCACTGTCACTGCGGGCACTGTCACTGTGTTCACTGTCACCATGAGCACTGTAACCATGAGCCCTATCACCATGGGAACTGTCACCATGGGAACGGTCACTATGGGCACTGCCAAGATGAGCACTGTCACCATGGGAACTCTCACCATGAGCACTATCACCATGGGAAATATCACCATGGGCACTGTCACCATGGGCGCTGTCACCATGGACACTGTCACCATGAGCACTATCATCATGGGCATTGCCACCATAAGGAATTTCACCATGGGAACTCCAACCATGTACACCACCAGCATGAGCACAGTCACCATGGGCAGTGCCACCATGAGCACTGTCACCATGGGCACTTTTAACATGGGCCCTGTCGCCATGCGAACTGTCACCATGAGCAGTATCTCTGTGAGCACTGTCACCATGAGCATAGTCACCGTGGTCACTGTCACCATGAGCACTGTCACCATGGGCACTGTAACAATGGGAACTTTCACCATGAGCACTATCACCGTGAGCACTATCACCATGGGCAGTGTCACCATGGGAACTCTCACAATGAGCACTGTCACCGTGGGCACTGTCAACATGAGCACTGTCACCATGGAAATGGTCATCATGGGCGCTGTCACCATGGGCACTGTCACCATGGACACTGTCACCATGAGCACTACCATCATGGGCAGTTCCACCATAACAGTTGTACCATGGGAACTCGAACCATGTACACCTCCAACATGAGCACGGTCACCATGGGCAGGGTCAACATGAGCACTGTCACCATGGGCACTTTCAACAGGGGCAGTGTCACCATGCAAACTGCCACCATGAGCACTATCACCATGAGCACTATCACCAAGGGCACTGTCACTGTGAGCACTATCACCATGGGCACTGTCACCATGGGCATTGTCACCATGAGCACTGTCATCATGGGCACTGTCACCATGGGGACTGTCACCATTAGCACTGTCTCTGTGGACACTATCCCCGTGAGCACTATCACAATGGGCACTGGCAGCATAGGCACTGTCACCATGGACACTGTCACCATGAAAACTATCATCATGGGCAGTGCCACCATAAGGAATTTCACCATGGGAACTCCAACTATGTACACCGCCAGCATGAGCACAGTCACAATGGGCAGTGTCACCATGATCACTGCCACCATGGGCACTTTCAACATGGGCCCTGTCACCATGCGAACTATCTCCATGAGCACTATCACCGTGAGCAATGTCACCATGAGCATAGTCACCATGGGCACTGTAACCATGGGGACTTTCACCCTGAGCACTATCACCCTGAGCACTATCACCATGGGCAGGGTCACCGTGAGCAATATCACCATGGGAACTGTCACCATGAGCACTATTAACATGTGTACTATCACCAAGGGCACTGTCACCATGAGCACTATCACCATGAGCACTGTCACCGTTGGCACTGTCACCATGAGCAGTATTACCATGAGCACTATCACCAAGGGCACTGTCAATGTGAGCACTATCACCGTGAGCACTATCACCATGGGCACTGTCTCTGTGAACAATATCACCATGCGCAGTGTCACCGTGAGCCCTATTACCATGGGAACTATCACCAAGGGCACTGTCACTGTGAGCACTGTCACCATGAGCACTGTCACCGTGGGCACTATCAACATGAGGACTATAACCATGGGCACTGTCACCGTGAGCAATATCACCATGAACACTGTAACCATGGGAAATGTCACCGTGGGCACTGTCACCATGTGCACTGTCAACATGAGCACTGTCACCATGGGAAATGTCACCATGGACGCTGTCACCATGGGCATGGTCAACATGATCATTGTCACCATGGGCAGTGTCACCATGAGCACTATTACCATGCGCACTATCACCATGAGCACTATCACCGTGAACACTGTCACCATGAGCACTGTCACCATGAACACTATCACCAATGGCACTGTCACTGTGAGCAGTGTCACCGTGAGCACTGTCACAGTGGGCAGTGTCACCGTGTGCACTGTCACAATGAGCACTATCACCATGGGAACTATGACCATAGGAATGGTCACCATGGGCACTGTCAAGATGAGCACTGTCACCATGGGAACTCTCACCATGAGCACTGTCATCTTGGGAACTGCCACCATTGACAATGCCAGCATGAGAACGGTAACCATTGGCACTGCCACAGTGAGCACTGTCACCGCGGGCACTGTCACCATGAGCACTGTCATCATGGGCAATGTCACCATGGGCACTGTCACGATTAGAACTGTCACTCTGGGTATTATCACCGTGAGCACTCTCACAATGGGCACTGTCACCATAGGCACTGTAAACATGGACAGCGTCACCATGAGCACTACTGTCATGGGCAGAACTCCCGTAAGGAATTTCACAATGGGAACTCCAACCATGTACACCGCCAGCATGAGCACAGTCACCAAGGGCTGTGTCACCATGGGCACTGTCACCATGGGCACTATCACAAAGGACACTGTCATCATGAGCTCTATTACCATGGGAACTGTCACCATGAGCACTGTCCTCTTACGAACTGCCAGCACGGACACTGCCACCATGACCACTGTAACCATTGGCACTGCCAACGTGGGCACTGTCATCATGAGCACTGTCACCATGAGAACGGTCACCAGGGACACTGTCACCATGGGCACTATCAGCCAGAGCACTGTCACCATGAGCACTATCACTGTGAGCACTATCACCCTGAGCACTGTCACCGTGGGCACTGTCACCATGCGCACTGTCACCATGGGCACTGTCACCATGGGAACTGTCACCATGAGCAGCATCACCGTGAGTACTATCACCATGGACAGGGTCACCGTGAGCAATATCACCATGGGCACTGTCACCGTGAGCACTATTACCATGGGCACAATCACCATGAGCACTATCACCGTGATCACTGTCACCGAGGGCACTGTCACCATGAGCACTATCTCCATGAGCACTATCACCAGGGGCACTGTCACCGGGAGCACTATCATAATGGGCACTGTCACCATGGGCACTGTCACCATGGGTACTGTCACCATGGGCACTTTCAACATGGGAACTGTCACAATGCGAACTGTCACCATGAGCACTATCACCAAGAGCACTATCACCAAGGGCACTGTCACCGTGAGCACTTTCACCATGAGCACTATCACAGTGGGCACTGTCACCATGAGCACTGTCATCATGGGCACTGTCACCATAGGAACGGTCACAATGAGCACTGTCACTGTGGGCACTATCACCGTGAGCACTATCACAATGGGCACTGTCACCATAGGCACTGTCACCTTGGACACTGTCACCATGAGCACTAACATCATGGGGAGTGCTACCATGAGGAATTTCACCATCGGAGTTCCGACCACGTACACCGCCAGCATGAGCACAGTCACCATGGGCAGTGCAACCATGAGCACTGTCACCATGGGCACTTTCAACATGCGCGGTGTCACCATGCGATCTGCCATGATGAGCAGTATCACCATGAGAACTATCACCAAGGGTACTGTCACCATGAACACTGTCTCCGTGGGAACTCTCACCACGAGCACTGTCATCATGGGCACTGTCACCATGGGAACTGTCAACATTAGCACTGTCACTGTGGGCACTATCACCGTGAGCACTATCACAACGGACACTGTCACCATAGGTACTGTCACCATGGACACTGTCACCACGAACACTATCATCATGGGCAGTGCCACCATGAGGAATTTCACCTTGGGAACTCCAACCGTGTACATCGGCAGCGTTAGCACAGTCACCATGGGCTGTGTCACGATGAGCACTGCCACCATGGGCACTTTCAACATGGGCACTGTCACCATGCGAACCGTCACCATGAGCACTATTACCATGAGCATTATCACCAAGGGCACTGTCAGCATGAGCACTATCACCGTGAGCACTATCACCATGAGCACTGTCACCATGAGGATTTTCACCGTGGGCACTGTCACCATGAGCACTGTCACCATGGGCATTGTCAACATAAGCATTGTCACCATGGGATCTCTCACCATGAGCACTGTCACCATGGGAAATGTCACCATGGGCACTGTCACCATAGGCATTGTCAACATGGACACTCTCACCATGAGCACTATCATCATAGGCATTGCCACCATAAGGAATTTCACCATCGGAACTCCAACCATGTACACCGCCAGCATGAGCACATTCACCATGGGCCGTGTCACCATGAGCACTATCACCATGAGCACTATCATTAAGGGCACTGTCACCGTGAGCACTATCACCGTGAACACTTTCACCATGACTACTGTCACCGTGGGCACTATAAGCATGAGCACTATCACCATGAGCACTGTCACTGCGGGCACTGTCACTGTGTTCACTGTCACCATGAGCACTGTAACCATGAGCCCTATCACCATGGGAACTGTCACCATGGGAACGGTCACTATGGGCACTGCCAAGATGAGCACTGTCACCATGGGAACTCTCACCATGAGCACTATCACCATGGGAAATATCACCATGGGCACTGTCACCATGGGCGCTGTCACCATGGACACTGTCACCATGAGCACTATCATCATGGGCATTGCCACCATAAGGAATTTCCAACCATGTACACCACCAGCATGAGCACAGTCACCATGGGCAGTGCCACCATGAGCACTGTCACCATGGGCACTTTTAACATGGGCCCTGTCGCCATGCGAACTGTCACCATGAGCAGTATCTCTGTGAGCACTGTCACCATGAGCATAGTCACCGTGGTCACTGTCACCATGAGCACTGTCACCATGGGCACTGTAACAATGGGAACTTTCACCATGAGCACTATCACCGTGAGCACTATCACCATGGGCAGTGTCACCATGGGAACTCTCACAATGAGCACTGTCACCGTGGGCACTGTCAACATGAGCACTGTCACCATGGAAATGGTCATCATGGGCGCTGTCACCATGGGCACTGTCACCATGGACACTGTCACCATGAGCACTACCATCATGGGCAGTTCCACCATAACAGTTGTACCATGGGAACTCGAACCATGTACACCTCCAACATGAGCACGGTCACCATGGGCAGGGTCAACATGAGCACTGTCACCATGGGCAC
This sequence comes from Balaenoptera ricei, assembly GCF_028023285.1. Taxonomy (NCBI): domain Eukaryota; kingdom Metazoa; phylum Chordata; class Mammalia; order Artiodactyla; family Balaenopteridae; genus Balaenoptera; species Balaenoptera ricei. The sequence continues at coordinate 103,515,911 of NC_082654.1, forward strand.
TTTCAACAGGGGCAGTGTCACCATGCAAACTGCCACCATGAGCACTATCACCATGAGCACTATCACCAAGGGCACTGTCACTGTGAGCACTATCACCATGGGCACTGTCACCATGGGCATTGTCACCATGAGCACTGTCATCATGGGCACTGTCACCATGGGGACTGTCACCATTAGCACTGTCTCTGTGGACACTATCCCCGTGAGCACTATCACAATGGGCACTGGCAGCATAGGCACTGTCACCATGGACACTGTCACCATGAAAACTATCATCATGGGCAGTGCCACCATAAGGAATTTCACCATGGGAACTCCAACTATGTACACCGCCAGCATGAGCACAGTCACAATGGGCAGTGTCACCATGATCACTGCCACCATGGGCACTTTCAACATGGGCCCTGTCACCATGCGAACTATCTCCATGAGCACTATCACCGTGAGCAATGTCACCATGAGCATAGTCACCATGGGCACTGTAACCATGGGGACTTTCACCCTGAGCACTATCACCCTGAGCACTATCACCATGGGCAGGGTCACCGTGAGCAATATCACCATGGGAACTGTCACCATGAGCACTATTAACATGTGTACTATCACCAAGGGCACTGTCACCATGAGCACTATCACCATGAGCACTGTCACCGTTGGCACTGTCACCATGAGCAGTATTACCATGAGCACTATCACCAAGGGCACTGTCAATGTGAGCACTATCACCGTGAGCACTATCACCATGGGCACTGTCTCTGTGAACAATATCACCATGCGCAGTGTCACCGTGAGCCCTATTACCATGGGAACTATCACCAAGGGCACTGTCACTGTGAGCACTGTCACCATGAGCACTGTCACCGTGGGCACTATCAACATGAGGACTATAACCATGGGCACTGTCACCGTGAGCAATATCACCATGAACACTGTAACCATGGAAAATGTCACCGTGGGCACTGTCACCATGTGCACTGTCAACATGAGCACTGTCACCATGGGAAATGTCACCATGGACGCTGTCACCATGGGCATGGTCAACATGATCATTGTCACCATGGGCAGTGTCACCATGAGCACTATTACCATGCGCACTATCACCATGAGCACTATCACCGTGAACACTGTCACCATGAGCACTGTCACCATGAACACTATCACCAATGGCACTGTCACTGTGAGCAGTGTCACCGTGAGCACTGTCACAGTGGGCAGTGTCACCGTGTGCACTGTCACAATGAGCACTATCACCATGGGAACTATGACCATAGGAATGGTCACCATGGGCACTGTCAAGATGAGCACTGTCACCATGGGAACTCTCACCATGAGCACTGTCATCTTGGGAACTGCCACCATTGACAATGCCAGCATGAGAACGGTAACCATTGGCACTGCCACAGTGAGCACTGTCACCGCGGGCACTGTCACCATGAGCACTGTCATCATGGGCAATGTCACCATGGGCACTGTCACGATTAGAACTGTCACTCTGGGTATTATCACCGTGAGCACTCTCACAATGGGCACTGTCACCATAGGCACTGTAAACATGGACAGCGTCACCATGAGCACTACTGTCATGGGCAGAACTCCCGTAAGGAATTTCACAATGGGAACTCCAACCATGTACACCGCCAGCATGAGCACAGTCACCAAGGGCTGTGTCACCATGGGCACTGTCACCATGGGCACTATCACAAAGGACACTGTCATCATGAGCTCTATTACCATGGGAACTGTCACCATGAGCACTGTCCTCTTACGAACTGCCAGCACGGACACTGCCACCATGACCACTGTAACCATTGGCACTGCCAACGTGGGCACTGTCATCATGAGCACTGTCACCATGAGAACGGTCACCAGGGACACTGTCACCATGGGCACTATCAGCCAGAGCACTGTCACCATGAGCACTATCACTGTGAGCACTATCACCCTGAGCACTGTCACCGTGGGCACTGTCACCATGCGCACTGTCACCATGGGCACTGTCACCATGGGAACTGTCACCATGAGCAGCATCACCGTGAGTACTATCACCATGGACAGGGTCACCGTGAGCAATATCACCATGGGCACTGTCACCGTGAGCACTATTACCATGGGCACAATCACCATGAGCACTATCACCGTGATCACTGTCACCGAGGGCACTGTCACCATGAGCACTATCTCCATGAGCACTATCACCAGGGGCACTGTCACCGGGAGCACTATCATAATGGGCACTGTCACCATGGGCACTGTCACCATGGGTACTGTCACCATGGGCACTTTCAACATGGGAACTGTCACAATGCGAACTGTCACCATGAGCACTATCACCAAGAGCACTATCACCAAGGGCACTGTCACCGTGAGCACTTTCACCATGAGCACTATCACAGTGGGCACTGTCACCATGAGCACTGTCATCATGGGCACTGTCACCATAGGAACGGTCACAATGAGCACTGTCACTGTGGGCACTATCACCGTGAGCACTATCACAATGGGCACTGTCACCATAGGCACTGTCACCTTGGACACTGTCACCATGAGCACTAACATCATGGGGAGTGCTACCATGAGGAATTTCACCATCGGAGTTCCGACCACGTACACCGCCAGCATGAGCACAGTCACCATGGGCAGTGCAACCATGAGCACTGTCACCATGGGCACTTTCAACATGCGCGGTGTCACCATGCGATCTGCCATGATGAGCAGTATCACCATGAGAACTATCACCAAGGGTACTGTCACCATGAACACTGTCTCCGTGGGAACTCTCACCACGAGCACTGTCATCATGGGCACTGTCACCATGGGAACTGTCAACATTAGCACTGTCACTGTGGGCACTATCACCGTGAGCACTATCACAACGGACACTGTCACCATAGGTACTGTCACCATGGACACTGTCACCACGAACACTATCATCATGGGCAGTGCCACCATGAGGAATTTCACCTTGGGAACTCCAACCGTGTACATCGGCAGCGTTAGCACAGTCACCATGGGCTGTGTCACGATGAGCACTGCCACCATGGGCACTTTCAACATGGGCACTGTCACCATGCGAACCGTCACCATGAGCACTATTACCATGAGCATTATCACCAAGGGCACTGTCAGCATGAGCACTATCACCGTGAGCACTATCACCATGAGCACTGTCACCATGAGGATTTTCACCGTGGGCACTGTCACCATGAGCACTGTCACCATGGGCATTGTCAACATAAGCATTGTCACCATGGGATCTCTCACCATGAGCACTGTCACCATGGGAAATGTCACCATGGGCACTGTCACCATAGGCATTGTCAACATGGACACTCTCACCATGAGCACTATCATCATAGGCATTGCCACCATAAGGAATTTCACCATCGGAACTCCAACCATGTACACCGCCAGCATGAGCACATTCACCATGGGCCGTGTCACCATGAGCACTATCACCATGAGCACTATCATTAAGGGCACTGTCACCGTGAGCACTATCACCGTGAACACTTTCACCATGACTACTGTCACCGTGGGCACTATAAGCATGAGCACTATCACCATGAGCACTGTCACTGCGGGCACTGTCACTGTGTTCACTGTCACCATGAGCACTGTAACCATGAGCCCTATCACCATGGGAACTGTCACCATGGGAACGGTCACTATGGGCACTGCCAAGATGAGCACTGTCACCATGGGAACTCTCACCATGAGCACTATCACCATGGGAAATATCACCATGGGCACTGTCACCATGGGCGCTGTCACCATGGACACTGTCACCATGAGCACTATCATCATGGGCATTGCCACCATAAGGAATTTCCAACCATGTACACCACCAGCATGAGCACAGTCACCATGGGCAGTGCCACCATGAGCACTGTCACCATGGGCACTTTTAACATGGGCCCTGTCGCCATGCGAACTGTCACCATGAGCAGTATCTCTGTGAGCACTGTCACCATGAGCATAGTCACCGTGGTCACTGTCACCATGAGCACTGTCACCATGGGCACTGTAACAATGGGAACTTTCACCATGAGCACTATCACCGTGAGCACTATCACCATGGGCAGTGTCACCATGGGAACTCTCACAATGAGCACTGTCACCGTGGGCACTGTCAACATGAGCACTGTCACCATGGAAATGGTCATCATGGGCGCTGTCACCATGGGCACTGTCACCATGGACACTGTCACCATGAGCACTACCATCATGGGCAGTTCCACCATAACAGTTGTACCATGGGAACTCGAACCATGTACACCTCCAACATGAGCACGGTCACCATGGGCAGGGTCAACATGAGCACTGTCACCATGGGCACTTTCAACAGGGGCAGTGTCACCATGCAAACTGCCACCATGAGCACTATCACCATGAGCACTATCACCAAGGGCACTGTCACTGTGAGCACTATCACCATGGGCACTGTCACCATGGGCATTGTCACCATGAGCACTGTCATCATGGGCACTGTCACCATGGGGACTGTCACCATTAGCACTGTCTCTGTGGACACTATCCCCGTGAGCACTATCACAATGGGCACTGGCAGCATAGGCACTGTCACCATGGACACTGTCACCATGAAAACTATCATCATGGGCAGTGCCACCATAAGGAATTTCACCATGGGAACTCCAACTATGTACACCGCCAGCATGAGCACAGTCACAATGGGCAGTGTCACCATGATCACTGCCACCATGGGCACTTTCAACATGGGCCCTGTCACCATGCGAACTATCTCCATGAGCACTATCACCGTGAGCAATGTCACCATGAGCATAGTCACCATGGGCACTGTAACCATGGGGACTTTCACCCTGAGCACTATCACCCTGAGCACTATCACCATGGGCAGGGTCACCGTGAGCAATATCACCATGGGAACTGTCACCATGAGCACTATTAACATGTGTACTATCACCAAGGGCACTGTCACCATGAGCACTATCACCATGAGCACTGTCACCGTTGGCACTGTCACCATGAGCAGTATTACCATGAGCACTATCACCAAGGGCACTGTCAATGTGAGCACTATCACCGTGAGCACTATCACCATGGGCACTGTCTCTGTGAACAATATCACCATGCGCAGTGTCACCGTGAGCCCTATTACCATGGGAACTATCACCAAGGGCACTGTCACTGTGAGCACTGTCACCATGAGCACTGTCACCGTGGGCACTATCAACATGAGGACTATAACCATGGGCACTGTCACCGTGAGCAATATCACCATGAACACTGTAACCATGGGAAATGTCACCGTGGGCACTGTCACCATGTGCACTGTCAACATGAGCACTGTCACCATGGGAAATGTCACCATGGACGCTGTCACCATGGGCATGGTCAACATGATCATTGTCACCATGGGCAGTGTCACCATGAGCACTATTACCATGCGCACTATCACCATGAGCACTATCACCGTGAACACTGTCACCATGAGCACTGTCACCATGAACACTATCACCAATGGCACTGTCACTGTGAGCAGTGTCACCGTGAGCACTGTCACAGTGGGCAGTGTCACCGTGTGCACTGTCACAATGAGCACTATCACCATGGGAACTATGACCATAGGAATGGTCACCATGGGCACTGTCAAGATGAGCACTGTCACCATGGGAACTCTCACCATGAGCACTGTCATCTTGGGAACTGCCACCATTGACAATGCCAGCATGAGAACGGTAACCATTGGCACTGCCACAGTGAGCACTGTCACCGCGGGCACTGTCACCATGAGCACTGTCATCATGGGCAATGTCACCATGGGCACTGTCACGATTAGAACTGTCACTCTGGGTATTATCACCGTGAGCACTCTCACAATGGGCACTGTCACCATAGGCACTGTAAACATGGACAGCGTCACCATGAGCACTACTGTCATGGGCAGAACTCCCGTAAGGAATTTCACAATGGGAACTCCAACCATGTACACCGCCAGCATGAGCACAGTCACCAAGGGCTGTGTCACCATGGGCACTGTCACCATGGGCACTATCACAAAGGACACTGTCATCATGAGCTCTATTACCATGGGAACTGTCACCATGAGCACTGTCCTCTTACGAACTGCCAGCACGGACACTGCCACCATGACCACTGTAACCATTGGCACTGCCAACGTGGGCACTGTCATCATGAGCACTGTCACCATGAGAACGGTCACCAGGGACACTGTCACCATGGGCACTATCAGCCAGAGCACTGTCACCATGAGCACTATCACTGTGAGCACTATCACCCTGAGCACTGTCACCGTGGGCACTGTCACCATGCGCACTGTCACCATGGGCACTGTCACCATGGGAACTGTCACCATGAGCAGCATCACCGTGAGTACTATCACCATGGACAGGGTCACCGTGAGCAATATCACCATGGGCACTGTCACCGTGAGCACTATTACCATGGGCACAATCACCATGAGCACTCTCACCGTGATCACTGTCACCGAGGGCACTGTCACCATGAGCACTATCTCCATGAGCACTATCACCAGGGGCACTGTCACCGGGAGCACTATCATAATGGGCACTGTCACCATGGGCACTGTCACCATGGGTACTGTCACCATGGGCACTTTCAACATGGGAACTGTCACAATGCGAACTGTCACCATGAGCACTATCACCAAGAGCACTATCACCAAGGGCACTGTCACCGTGAGCACTTTCACCATGAGCACTATCACAGTGGGCACTGTCACCATGAGCACTGTCATCATGGGCACTGTCACCATAGGAACGGTCACAATGAGCACTGTCACTGTGGGCACTATCACCGTGAGCACTATCACAATGGGCACTGTCACCATAGGCACTGTCACCTTGGACACTGTCACCATGAGCACTAACATCATGGGGAGTGCTACCATGAGGAATTTCACCATCGGAGTTCCGACCACGTACACCGCCAGCATGAGCACAGTCACCATGGGCAGTGCAACCATGAGCACTGTCACCATGGGCACTTTCAACATGCCCGGTGTCACCATGCGATCTGCCATGATGAGCAGTATCACCATGAGAACTATCACCAAGGGTACTGTCACCATGAACACTGTCTCCGTGGGAACTCTCACCACGAGCACTGTCATCATGGGCACTGTCACCATGGGAACTGTCAACATTAGCACTGTCACTGTGGGCACTATCACCGTGAGCACTATCACAACGGACACTGTCACCATAGGTACTGTCACCATGGACACTGTCACCACGAACACTATCATCATGGGCAGTGCCACCATGAGGAATTTCACCTTGGGAACTCCAACCGTGTACATCGGCAGCGTTAGCACAGTCACCATGGGCTGTGTCACGATGAGCACTGCCACCATGGGCACTTTCAACATGGGCACTGTCACCATGCGAACCGTCACCATGAGCACTATTACCATGAGCATTATCACCAAGGGCACTGTCAGCATGAGCACTATCACCGTGAGCACTATCACCATGAGCACTGTCACCATGAGGATTTTCACCGTGGGCACTGTCACCATGAGCACTGTCACCATGGGCATTGTCAACATAAGCATTGTCACCATGGGATCTCTCACCATGAGCACTGTCACCATGGGAAATGTCACCATGGGCACTGTCACCATAGGCATTGTCAACATGGACACTCTCACCATGAGCACTATCATCATAGGCATTGCCACCATAAGGAATTTCACCATCGGAACTCCAACCATGTACACCGCCAGCATGAGCACATTCACCATGGGCCGTGTCACCATGAGCACTATCACCATGAGCACTATCATTAAGGGCACTGTCACCGTGAGCACTATCACCGTGAACACTTTCACCATGACTACTGTCACCGTGGGCACTATAAGCATGAGCACTATCACCATGAGCACTGTCACTGCGGGCACTGTCACTGTGTTCACTGTCACCATGAGCACTGTAACCATGAGCCCTATCACCATGGGAACTGTCACCATGGGAACGGTCACTATGGGCACTGCCAAGATGAGCACTGTCACCATGGGAACTCTCACCATGAGCACTATCACCATGGGAAATATCACCATGGGCACTGTCACCATGGGCGCTGTCACCATGGACACTGTCACCATGAGCACTATCATCATGGGCATTGCCACCATAAGGAATTTCCAACCATGTACACCACCAGCATGAGCACAGTCACCATGGGCAGTGCCACCATGAGCACTGTCACCATGGGCACTTTTAACATGGGCCCTGTCGCCATGCGAACTGTCACCATGAGCAGTATCTCTGTGAGCACTGTCACCATGAGCATAGTCACCGTGGTCACTGTCACCATGAGCACTGTCACCATGGGCACTGTAACAATGGGAACTTTCACCATGAGCACTATCACCGTGAGCACTATCACCATGGGCAGTGTCACCATGGGAACTCTCACAATGAGCACTGTCACCGTGGGCACTGTCAACATGAGCACTGTCACCATGGAAATGGTCATCATGGGCGCTGTCACCATGGGCACTGTCACCATGGACACTGTCACCATGAGCACTACCATCATGGGCAGTTCCACCATAACAGTTGTACCATGGGAACTCGAACCATGTACACCTCCAACATGAGCACGGTCACCATGGGCAGGGTCAACATGAGCACTGTCACCATGGGCACTTTCAACAGGGGCAGTGTCACCATGCAAACTGCCACCATGAGCACTATCACCATGAGCACTATCACCAAGGGCACTGTCACTGTGAGCACTATCACCATGGGCACTGTCACCATGGGCATTGTCACCATGAGCACTGTCATCATGGGCACTGTCACCATGGGGACTGTCACCATTAGCACTGTCTCTGTGGACACTATCCCCGTGAGCACTATCACAATGGGCACTGGCAGCATAGGCACTGTCACCATGGACACTGTCACCATGAAAACTATCATCATGGGCAGTGCCACCATAAGGAATTTCACCATGGGAACTCCAACTATGTACACCGCCAGCATGAGCACAGTCACAATGGGCAGTGTCACCATGATCACTGCCACCATGGGCACTTTCAACATGGGCCCTGTCACCATGCGAACTATCTCCATGAGCACTATCACCGTGAGCAATGTCACCATGAGCATAGTCACCATGGGCACTGTAACCATGGGGACTTTCACCCTGAGCACTATCACCCTGAGCACTATCACCATGGGCAGGGTCACCGTGAGCAATATCACCATGGGAACTGTCACCATGAGCACTATTAACATGTGTACTATCACCAAGGGCACTGTCACCATGAGCACTATCACCATGAGCACTGTCACCGTTGGCACTGTCACCATGAGCAGTATTACCATGAGCACTATCACCAAGGGCACTGTCAATGTGAGCACTATCACCGTGAGCACTATCACCATGGGCACTGTCTCTGTGAACAATATCACCATGCGCAGTGTCACCGTGAGCCCTATTACCATGGGAACTATCACCAAGGGCACTGTCACTGTGAGCACTGTCACCATGAGCACTGTCACCGTGGGCACTATCAACATGAGGACTATAACCATGGGCACTGTCACCGTGAGCAATATCACCATGAACACTGTAACCATGGGAAATGTCACCGTGGGCACTGTCACCATGTGCACTGTCAACATGAGCACTGTCACCATGGGAAATGTCACCATGGACGCTGTCACCATGGGCATGGTCAACATGATCATTGTCACCATGGGCAGTGTCACCATGAGCACTATTACCATGCGCACTATCACCATGAGCACTATCACCGTGAACACTGTCACCATGAGCACTGTCACCATGAACACTATCACCAATGGCACTGTCACTGTGAGCAGTGTCACCGTGAGCACTGTCACAGTGGGCAGTGTCACCGTGTGCACTGTCACAATGAGCACTATCACCATGGGAACTATGACCATAGGAATGGTCACCATGGGCACTGTCAAGATGAGCACTGTCACCATGGGAACTCTCACCATGAGCACTGTCATCTTGGGAACTGCCACCATTGACAATGCCAGCATGAGAACGGTAACCATTGGCACTGCCACAGTGAGCACTGTCACCGCGGGCACTGTCACCATGAGCACTGTCATCATGGGCAATGTCACCATGGGCACTGTCACGATTAGAACTGTCACTCTGGGTATTATCACCGTGAGCACTCTCACAATGGGCACTGTCACCATAGGCACTGTAAACATGGACAGTGTCACCATGAGCACTACTGTCATGGGCAGAACTCCCGTAAGGAATTTCACAATGGGAACTCCAACCATGTACACCGCCAGCATGAGCACAGTCACCAAGGGCTGTGTCACCATGGGCACTGTCACCATGGGCACTATCACAAAGGACACTGTCATCATGAGCTCTATTACCATGGGAACTGTCACCATGAGCACTGTCCTCTTACGAACTGCCAGCACGGACACTGCCACCATGACCACTGTAACCATTGGCACTGCCAACGTGGGCACTGTCATCATGAGCACTGTCACCATGAGAACGGTCACCAGGGACACTGTCACCATGGGCACTATCAGCCAGAGCACTGTCACCATGAGCACTATCACTGTGAGCACTATCACCCTGAGCACTGTCACCGTGGGCACTGTCACCATGCGCACTGTCACCATGGGCACTGTCACCATGGGAACTGTCACCATGAGCAGCATCACCGTGAGTACTATCACCATGGACAGGGTCACCGTGAGCAATATCACCATGGGCACTGTCACCGTGAGCACTATTACCATGGGCACATTCACCATGAGCACTATCACCGTGATCACTGTCACCGAGGGCACTGTCACCATGAGCACTATCTCCATGAGCACTATCACCAGGGGCACTGTCACCGGGAGCACTATCATAATGGGCACTGTCACCATGGGCACTGTCACCATGGGTACTGTCACCATGGGCACTTTCAACATGGGAACTGTCACAATGCGAACTGTCACCATGAGCACTATCACCAAGAGCACTATCACCAAGGGCACTGTCACCGTGAGCACTTTCACCATGAGCACTATCACAGTGGGCACTGTCACCATGAGCACTGTCATCATGGGCACTGTCACCATAGGAACGGTCACAATGAGCACTGTCACTGTGGGCACTATCACCGTGAGCACTATCACAATGGGCACTGTCACCATAGGCACTGTCACCTTGGACACTGTCACCATGAGCACTAACATCATGGGGAGTGCTACCATGAGGAATTTCACCATCGGAGTTCCGACCACGTACACCGCCAGCATGAGCACAGTCACCATGGGCAGTGCAACCATGAGCACTGTCACCATGGGCACTTTCAACATGCCCGGTGTCACCATGCGATCTGCCATGATGAGCAGTATCACCATGAGAACTATCACCAAGGGTACTGTCACCATGAACACTGTCTCCGTGGGAACTCTCACCACGAGCACTGTCATCATGGGCACTGTCACCATGGGAACTGTCAACATTAGCACTGTCACTGTGGGCACTATCACCGTGAGCACTATCACAACGGACACTGTCACCATAGGTACTGTCACCATGGACACTGTCACCACGAACACTATCATCATGGGCAGTGCCACCATGAGGAATTTCACCTTGGGAACTCCAACCGTGTACATCGGCAGCGTTAGCACAGTCACCATGGGCTGTGTCACGATGAGCACTGCCACCATGGGCACTTTCAACATGGGCACTGTCACCATGCGAACCGTCACCATGAGCACTATTACCATGAGCATTATCACCAAGGGCACTGTCAGCATGAGCACTATCACCGTGAGCACTATCACCATGAGCACTGTCACCATGAGGATTTTCACCGTGGGCACTGTCACCATGAGCACTGTCACCATGGGCATTGTCAACATAAGCATTGTCACCATGGGATCTCTCACCATGAGCACTGTCACCATGGGAAATGTCACCATGGGCACTGTCACCATAGGCATTGTCAACATGGACACTCTCACCATGAGCACTATCATCATAGGCATTGCCACCATAAGGAATTTCACCATCGGAACTCCAACCATGTACACCGCCAGCATGAGCACATTCACCATGGGCCGTGTCACCATGAGCACTATCACCATGAGCACTATCATTAAGGGCACTGTCACCGTGAGCACTATCACCGTGAACACTTTCACCATGACTACTGTCACCGTGGGCACTATAAGCATGAGCACTATCACCATGAGCACTGTCACTGCGGGCACTGTCACTGTGTTCACTGTCACCATGAGCACTGTAACCATGAGCCCTATCACCATGGGAACTGTCACCATGGGAACGGTCACTATGGGCACTGCCAAGATGAGCACTGTCACCATGGGAACTCTCACCATGAGCACTATCACCATGGGAAATATCACCATGGGCACTGTCACCATGGGCGCTGTCACCATGGACACTGTCACCATGAGCACTATCATCATGGGCATTGCCACCATAAGGAATTTCACCATGGGAACTCCAACCATGTACACCACCAGCATGAGCACAGTCACCATGGGCAGTGCCACCATGAGCACTGTCACCATGGGCACTTTTAACATGGGCCCTGTCGCCATGCGAACTGTCACCATGAGCAGTATCTCTGTGAGCACTGTCACCATGAGCATAGGCACCGTGGTCACTGTCACCATGAGCACTGTCACCATGGGCACTGTAACAATGGGAACTTTCACCATGAGCACTATCACCGTGAGCACTATCACCATGGGCAGTGTCACCATGGGAACTCTCACCATGAGCACTGTCACCGTGGGCACTGTCAACATGAGCACTGTCACCATGGAAATGGTCATCATGGGCGCTGTCACCATGGACACTGTCACCATGAGCACTACCATCATGGGCAGTTCCACCATAACAGTTGTACCATGGGAACTCGAACCATGTACACCTCCAACATGAGCACGGTCACCATGGGCAGGGTCAACATGAGCACTGTCACCATGGGCACTTTCAACAGGGGCAGTGTCACCATGCAAACTGCCACCATGAGCACTATCACCATGAGCACTATCACCAAGGGCACTGTCACTGTGAGCACTATCACCATGGGCACTGTCACCATGGGCATTGTCACCATGAGCACTGTCATCATGGGCACTGTCACCATGGGGACTGTCACCATTAGCACTGTCTCTGTGGAAACTATCCCCGTGAGCACTATCACAATGGGCACTGGCAGCATAGGCACTGTCACCATGGACACTGTCACCATGAAAACTATCATCATGGGCAGTGCCACCATAAGGAATTTCACCATGGGAACTCCAACTATGTACACCGCCAGCATGAGCACAGTCACAATGGGCAGTGTCACCATGATCACTGCCACCATGCGCACTTTCAACATGAGCCCTGTCACCATGCGAACTATCTCCATGAGCACTATCACCGTGAGCAATGTCACCATGAGCATAGTCACCATGGGCACTGTAACCATGGGGACTTTCACCCTGAGCACTATCACCCTGAGCACTATCACCATGGGCAGGGTCACCGTGAGCAATATCACCATGGGAACTGTCACCATGAGCACTATTAACATGTGTACTATCACCAAGGGCACTGTCACCATGAGCACTATCACCATGAGCACTGTCACCGTTGGCACTGTCACCATGAGCAGTATTACCATGAGCACTATCACCAAGGGCACTGTCAATGTGAGCACTATCACCTGAGCACTATCACCATGGGCACTGTCTCTGTGAACAATATCACCATGCGCAGTGTCACCGTGAGCCCTATTACCATGGGAACTATCACCAAGGGCACTGTCACTGTGAGCACTGTCACCATGAGCACTGTCACCGTGGGCACTATCAACATGAGGACTATAACCATGGGCACTGTCACCGTGAGCAATATCACCATGAACACCGTAACCATGGGAAATGTCACCGTGGGCACTGTCACCATGTGCACTGTCAACATGAGCACTGTCACCATGGGAAACGTCACCATGGACGCTGTCACCATGGGCATGGTCAACATGATCATTGTCACCATGGGCAGTGTCACCATGAGCACTATTACCATGCGCACTATCACCATGAGCACTATCACCGTGAACACTGTCACCATGAGCACTGTCACCATGAACACTATCACCAATGGCACTGTCACTGTGAGCAGTGTCACCGTGAGCACTGTCACAGTGGGCAGTGTCACTGTGTGCACTGTCACAATGAGCACTATCACCATGGGAACTATGACCATAGGAATGGTCACCATGGGCACTGTCAAGATGAGCACTGTCACCATGGGAACTCTCACCATGAGCACTGTCATCTTGGGAACTGCCACCATTGACAATGCCAGCATGAGAACGGTAACCATTGGCACTGCCACAGTGAGCACTGTCACCGTGAGCACTGTCACCATGGGAACTGTCACCATGTGCACTGTCACCATGTGCACTGTCAACATGAGCACTGTCACCATGGGAAATGTCACCATGGGCAGTGTCACCATGGGCACTGTCACCATGGGCAGTGTCACCATGAGCACTATTACCATGAGCACTTTCACCATGAGCACTATCACCATGGGCAGTGTCACCATGAGAAATATCACCAAGGGCACTGTCACCGTGAACACTGTTACCATGAGCACTGTCACCGTGGGCACTGTCATCATGGGCACTGTCACCATGGGAACTCTCACCATAAGCACTGTCACCATGGGAAATGTCACCATGGGCACTATCACTATGGGCACTGTCACCATGGGCAGTGTCACTATGAGCACTGTCACCATGGGCACTGTCACCAGGAACACTGTCACCATGAGCACTGTCACCGTGGGCACTGTCAACATGAGCACTGTCATCATGGGCACTGTCACCATGGGAACTCTCACCATGAGCACTGTCACCATGAGGATTTTCACCGTGGGCACTGTCACCATGAGCACTGTCACCATGGGCATTGTCAACATAAGCATTGTCACCATGGGATCTCTCACCATGAGCACTGTCACCATGGGCACTGTCACCATGAACACTGTCACCATGAGCACTGTCACCGTGGGCAGTGTCACCATGAGCACTGCCACCATTGGCACTTTCAACATGGGCACAGTCACCATGCGAACTATCACCATGAGCACTATCACCATGAGCAATATTACCATGAACACTATCACCAAGAGCACTGTCAAAGTGAGCACTATCACTGTGAGCACTATCACCATGAGCACTGTCACCGTGAGCACTGTCACCGTGTGCACTGTCACCATGTGCACTGTCCACATGAGCACTGTCACCATGGGCACTCTCACGATGGACAAGGTCAACATGAGCACTATCATCATGGGCAGTGCTACCATGAGGAATTTCACCATTGGAACTCCAACCAAGTACACTGCCAGCATGAGCACAGTCACCATTGGCAGTGCCACTATGAGCACTGTCACCTTGGGCACTCTCCACATGGGCACTGTCACCATGCCAACAGTCACCATGAGCACTATCACCCTGAACACTATCACAAATGGCACTGTCACTGTGAGAACTGTCACCGTGAGCATTGTCACTGTGGGCACTGTCACCATGAGCACTGTCATCATGGGCACTGTCACCATAGACACTGTCACCATGAGCACTATCATCATGGGCAGTGCTACCATAAGGAATTTCACCATCGGAACTCCAAACATGTACACTGCCAGCATGAGCACAGTCACCATGGGCAGTGTCACCATGAGCACTGCCACCATGGGCACTTTCAACATGGGCACTGTCACCATGCAAACTATCACCATGAGCACTATCACCATTAGCAGTATTACCATGAGCACTATCACCAAGGGCACTGTCAACGTGAGCAGTATCACCGTGAGCACGATCACGGTGAGCAGTGTCACCGTGAGCAATATCACCTTTGGCACTGTCACCATGAGCACTATAACCATGGGTACTATCACCAAGGGCACTGTCACTGTGAGCACTGTCACCATGAGCACTGCCACCGTCGGCAGTATCATCATGAGCACTGTCACCATGGGCACTATCATCATGGGCATTGCCACCATAAGGAATTTCCGAATGGGAACTCCAACCATGTACACTGCCAGCATGAGCAGAGTCACCATGGGCAGTGCCACCATGAGCACTGTCACCATGGGCACTTTCAACATGGGCCCTGTCACCATGCGAACTGTCACCATGAGCACTATCACTGTGAGCACTGTCACCATGAGCATAGTCACCGTGGGCACTGTCACCATGAGCACTGTCACCATAGGTACTTTCAACACGGCCATTTTCACCATGGATACTGTCATCATGAGCTCTGTTACCATGGGAAATGTCACCATGAGCACTGTCACTTTGGGAACTGCCACCATGGACACTGCCACCATGAGCACTTTAACCATTGGCACTGCCACAGTGAGCACTGTCACCATGAGCAGTGTCACCATGGGAACTGTCACCATGTGCACTGTCACCATGGGAACTCTCACCATGAGCACGGCGACAATGGGAAATGTCACTATGGGCAGTGTCACCATGGGCACTGTCACCATGGGCACTGTCACTATGAGCACTATTACCATGAGCACTATCACCATGGGCACTGTCACAGTGAGCACTAGTACCATGGGTACTATCACCAAGGGCGCTGTCATCGTGAGCACTGTCACCATGAGCACTGTTACCGTGGGCATTGCCACCATGAGCACTGTCATCATGGCCACAGTCACCATGCGAACTGCCACCATGAGCACTAATACAGTGGGCACTGTCACCATGAGCACTGTCACCATGGGCACTGTATCCATGGGAATTGTCACCATGGGCACTAACACGGTGAGCACTATCACCATGGGAACTGTCACCATCGGAACGGTCACCATGCGCACTGTAACCATTGGCACTGCCACAGTGAGCACTGTCACAGTGAGCACTGTCACCAAGGGAACTGTCACCATGTGCAGTGTCACCATGGGAACTCTCACCATGAGCACTGTCACCATGGGAAATTTCACTATGGGCAGTGTCACCATGGGCACTGTCACCATGGGAACTCTCACCATGAGCACTGTCACCATGGGAAATTTCACTATGGGCAGTGTCACCATTGACACTGTCACCATGAACACTATCGTCATGGGCAGAGCTCCCATAAGGAATTTCACCATGGGAACTCCAACCATGTACACCGCCAGCATGAGCACAGTCACCATGGGCAGTGTCACCATGAGCACTGCCACCATGGGAACTTTCAACATGGGCACTTTCAACATGGGCACTGTCACCATGCGAACTATCACCATGAGCACTATCACCATGAGCAGTATTACCATGAGCACTATCACCAAGGGCATTGTCAATGTGAGCACTATCACCGTGAGCAATATCACCATGAGCACTGTCACCATGAGCACTGTCACCATGGGCACTGTAACCATGGGAACTATCACCATGAGCACTATCACCGTTAGCACTATCACCCTGGGCAGTGTCACCGTGAACAATATCACCATGGGCACTGTCACTGTGAGCACTATTACCATGGGCACTATCACCAAGGGCACTGTCACTGTGAGTACTGCCACCATGGGCACTGTCAACATGAGCACTGTCACCATGGGCACTGTCACCATGAGAACTGTAACCGTTGGCACTATAACCATGGGCAGTGTCACATGAGCAATATTACCGTGGGCACTGTCACCATGAGCACTATTACCATGGGTACTATCACCAAGGACACTGTCACCATGAGCACTGTCACCGTGGGCAGTGTCAACATGAGCACTGTCACCATGGGCACTGCCACCATGGGAACTGTCACTATGAGCACTGTCACCAGGGGAAATGTCACCATGGGCACTGTCACCATAGGCACTGTCACCATGGACACATTCACCATGAGCACTAACATCATGGGCAGTGCCACCATAAGGAATTTCACCATGGGAACTCCAACCATGTACACCGTGAACATCAGCACAGTCACCATGGGCAGTGTCACCATTAGCACTGTCGCCATGAGCACTTTCAACATGGGCACTGTCACTATGGGAACTGTCACTAAGAGCACAGTCACCATGTGCACTGTCACCAGGGACACTGTCACCATGAGCACTCTCACTATGGGCAATGTCACCATGGACGCTGTCACCATGGGCATG